>NC_134826.1:125645110-125696483 GCF_004210375.1 Tachypleus tridentatus | reverse complement strand
AATGGTGGTTTAGTTACATATGCCATCAAGTGTGTCTATTCATCTACGGATTATATTCTTTAATAAGTATAGTTTCCATATTTTTTTATTTTTAAAATCCTTCGTATTTTGTAAGGTAGAAATTTAAAATGGGTTTTCGGTGTTTTTTGTGTTTCCTGTCTATTCAACAGTTGTTTCTGTTGAAGTGGTTTTGTGTTGGTCATACGTGTGTAACATACTGATGTGTTGTGAGACACGTGTGTCTAAAGTACTTCCAGCTTCTCTTATATATGCGTCTCCACATATATTACAAAGATTTGATAAACGAAGTTTTTTGCGTGACACGTTTGTTCCACGGCGTTTTCTGTGGCGTTTCATGTTTTATCTGTTTCTTATGTTATGTTGGTTGTTAGTTGATACTGTTTAATGACTTTACGAATCTCGGTTGTGATTACGTTGTTATTGAAAGGAATGTTCATTGCGGATATTTGCGTATGCTTGTTGCTGTTGTTGCAGAGTTATTGTTTTCTGTGGTTTCGAAACGCTGGCACTGTAATATTCGGTGTATCAGTTTCACAGTAGTAATGTATTAAATTCATTTTGTGCTGTTTGAATGGCATTCTGAGTGGAATAATTTCGATTTATTGTCTTTAATTCTCAAATTATTGTTTCCATTTTAAGTCGTTCTGGATGGTGTAATTTATTATGAAGAAATATCTGCTTATTATTTTCTTTCAGGGCGGTAGATCCTGGGGGGATACATCCACCTTTTATTTCAGGGGGAGGATATTGTGTATACAATCATCCCCCATACAGTTTGGTCTGTTGAATTGTTTTATTGCATTAAGGGCCTACAAATTGTGTGTTTGTTCTTGTGATTCTCGTGTTCTTAACAATCGATTTACATAATTAGGCCTAGATGTAGGGTATTTTAGTAGCCGAAATGTACATCTTTGATATAGGCGTTCTTATAAGCTTTTAGATCTAAGCGATAGTTTGTAAGTATCAGTCAGAAGGCCTAAGTATACATGCAAGGCTTGCAAGCACTATCACAGAATCTACGTACGTCTTGTACGTAGTGTAAGATTAAGTAAAATTTTCATCACAACAGATTGAAGAGAGCGTGAAATTCAAAAATATTACTCCCAAGTGAAAACTTCTGTTATCTAGATCTGGCAGGCGATTTGCAGCTTGTAGCTGAGTCAATCTTATGTGTATATTGTGCGGTTTTCCTACGCTATTTGTTCTTATGCATGTCTAACCGGTTTTATTGTCGAACGCTTTACTCTTCTTAGCCGGCGAAGGTGCTGACCATAGTGCATATATAGTGTACAGTTAACGACAGGTTCGGGCCGCTCGGATCCATACGCGCCTTTCATCGCCCCCCTCCGCTCCCTTTAGTTTCAGCTTCGATTTTACAACAGGGCTCATATCATCCAGACGGACATCTAATACCACGACAGAAAGCAAAATCTCAAAATATCAACTTCTAGGGCAAGTGGTTTGATAAGTTCCCATGGCTGCACTTCGACAATCAGACTCAAAAAGTCATATCCTTTCATTGTGCCAAGGCGTAAAATAGAGGTCTTTTTACAGGGAAATTGGAGAGGCCAGTGGAGTATTCCTTCATATCCACCGGTTTTTGCAACTGGAAAAAAGGCAAAACAGAAATTCAACGAACACCAATCCTTCTCTCCCCACAGATTCGCTATATCTCCAGAAAGTTTACTTGATGTAACTCCAGTGATTGTCTAGCTACATGATGGAAAAATGAAGCAGCAGGAAGAATGCAAAAGAAGTCTAGCGAAAAAATTCAGAAGTTTACGTTTCTTACTGCGTCAAGGTTTAGCATTACGTGGACATACTGATACGGTGGGGAACTTCCTGCAGTTAATGAAGCTCCTGAAAGAGGAAGAACATACTTGTTAAAGAAAAGCACATTCACATCACCCCAGGCTCGGAATGAAATAATGGAGACGTTTAGCCATCAAATGCTGAGGAACATAGCACACGACGTGCAGCAAAGTAAAATCTTTGCATTAATGGTTAATGGCACTCAACATGTTACAGTTGCCGAATAGGAAGCAATATGCGTACGATACGTAGATGAGAACCTTCCTTGACGTCCACGAGAAATTTCTTGGTTTGTACAGTGTTTCCAATACATCTGGTGAAACAATATCCTCGACCATACTTGATGTACTGAGTGGACTCAATTTACCACAGTCACGATTAAGAGCACAAACGTATGATGGAGCCGCTAACATGAGTGGTGCGTACAGTGGATGCCAGGCAAAAGTAAAAGAGAAGCAACCGTCAGCTTTGTTTTTTCACTGCGTAGCACACAAGGCTAATTTAATAATGCAACATGCAGTTGAAGGTTATGAATGTGTTCGAGATTCTATCCAGTGGGCACATGAACTTGGTGTCTTGCTTCAGAGGTCAGGTAAATACAAGACAATCTCTGAAAATATTGTATCGTCAGACGGCCACAATGGTCCAGTTAAATACATCCGCCCACTGTGTTCAACACGCTGGTTGTGCCGCCTATCTGCAATTACATGTGCTTATGATCACTACAGTGACATTGTTGATTCTTTGTCTGAATTAGCAAATGAAAAATCAGATGTACCAGTGAAAGCACGAGGTCTGCTGGACAGATTTGACAAAGGAAAGACAGTTTTAGGATTGTTGATGGCTCAGCATTCATTAGCTGTATTAGAGGAACTTAACCGTGCATTCCAAGCACAATCAGCGACAGTATCTGACATGATTGAAACCTCTGCAATGACAGTTGAGCAATTGCGGCTATTGCGAACAGAGGAAAATTACAACAAGATATTTCATGAAGCTGAGAAAAAAGGTAACTTCCCTTGATCTGGTGCCTATTGAAATACCACGCATTCGCAAACTCCCCAGAAGGATAACAGGTAATGGCTCAGCATACCATTCTGCAACAGCTAGAGATTACTGCAGAAGCCAATATATTGAATTTGTAGACGCAGTCATAGAACATCTGACCACTACATTCAATGCAGACAACAATGACATGAGTCAATACCTGGCACTGGAGAACATGATCAAATCTGGGAAGATTGACAACTCGGTTTTAAAGTTCTATAGAGAAATATCTGCACAACGGCTCGAGTTTCAGTTGCTCATGTTCAAAGTAACTTCAAAAGAAGTATCTGTGAAAGGTGCGAAGGATGCTTACTGTAAAATGCATGAAACAAGCCAGCAGATGTTAAACGAAGTGTTTCTTCTCAAGAAAATTTTGCTTGTATGTCCAGTATACAGCTACAAATGTGAATGCAGCTTTTCTCATTAAGACGGTTAAAGACGTGGTTAGGGTCAACTATGTCTCAGTGCCGCCTCAACCATGTGGCAGTTTGTCACACTCACAAAGATGAGGTGCCAGGATAAATATAGAAGAGATTATGAAAGAATTCATAAACAGATCATCACAAAGGAGGTCTACGTTTGGGAACATGTAGACTAGAGGACCAATGAATAATTATGTGCTACATTGTATTGATGTGTAATTTTCAAGAGTTCGCAGAGACATTTTAATTATTTTTATCAAACAACATTTTCGGTAGATATAAACTTATCAAGGGTAATTACTAATTTTATTAATATTTGAAAACGTAATTCATGCAATGAAAGTTATAAGTAACCTTGTCAAGTATAATGGCCATCTTTTATACTGTGCAGGAATAAATTCATGTGGCAGCTAATTTGTGACACATTTGTCTTTATTCTGTTAACATTTTGAAAACTGTTCACAAGACCTCACTTAAACAAACCTACATGGAAACCTTGAAGTATCGTGGCAACACGATTACTCTGTGACTGTATGTTTATAGCTTTCAGGTTGTCGTAATTAGAGATTACCAATTTGCAAATTGAACAGTCCACATAAGTGGTTTCAAAAATCATCCCCACTCCCATCAGGTGTAGAAACTCTACGCCCCAGGATTCTTTGTTATGTATAAAGGTTCGTAATTGTCTGTATTGGATTTTTATGGCTACGTCTACGAATGTTAAGTATTCTTCTGGGTTGGGTCGTTTAAGTGTTAACTTGGCTAATAGGTAAAGGTTTATAGGAAATAGTGAAGCATTCTAGTGCTTCTTTTGCAACTGTAATCATATCACCAGTGGCGCAATTGGTTAGCGCACGGTACGTATAAGACAGTACCTGTGGGTTATGCCGGGGTTGTGAGTTCGAGCCTCACCTGGGGAATAAACATTTTGTTCTCTACCTCGTTGTCACGTAGGCAAAGCATTTCAATTGAAATTCTCGATGTGATACTTTGGCCCGGAATGACCAGGTGGTTAAGACACTCGACTCGTAATCCGAGAGTCGCGGTTTCGAATTCCCTTCACACCATACACGCACGCCCTTTGAGTCATGGAGGCCTTATAAGGAGACTATCAATCCCAATATTCGTTGTTAAAAGACTAGCACATGAGTTATTGTGGACTGTGATACTAAATTAAAGACGTCTAGAGCAGATAACCCTCATGAATCTTAGCGCGAATTTCAAAACAAATCGTTTTGGAAATATGCCCTCGATATATCTCTACCATAATTCTGTTATTAAACCTGTGTTTTATCTATATGTGTCAAGAGTTTTGATTTCTCGTGTCACTGCTGCACTGTTATCTTTTGCAACTCCTTTGTTTGGTTTGTACAAAGTGTATAAAATAACTGTTGTGTGAGACAAATATAAGTATTGTGTGGGTGGTTTCTAATGTGATGTTTGCTGGAAAATGTCTTGATCCTCGTATACACTAAACATCCTCGCCCTTTTAGTCGTTGGGTCGTTATAATTTGACGATCAATTGCAATATTAGTTGATAATAGAGTAGCCAACAGTTGGCGGTGGGTGGAGACGAATTGCTGCTTTCCCTCTTGTGTGTGTGTGTGTTTTCTTCAGCAAAGCCACATTGGTCTCTCATCTGAGTCTACCGAAGGGTATCGAACCCATGATTTTAACGTTGTAAATCCGTAAACTTACCGGTGTATTAGCGGAGGACTTTCCCTTTAGTCATACACTACGAAATGATGGACGGCTAGCGCGAATAACCCTCGGGTAGCTCTGCGCGAAATTCAAAACAAACAAACAAACATATTTTAAATATTTTTTATCTTAACTGACGTTTTTCCTTTGCAGTTTCGTTAGTGTTAATATACACAACCGTTTATTATTAGAATATTCGTTAAATTGTTAACACTCTAGTATTATAGTACAGTTATAACACTAACCATACAGCTGTACTAACATATTACGTATATGACTATTTTATAAGATATAAACATAAAAAAGATTTACTATATATTTTATGATTAGTTAAAAACACATAAACAGAAAATACAAGTTCTTAAGAAACAGAAGTAAGTTGAAAGGATATAAAGTATACTTAAGGGTTAAAAACGAATTGTGAGACTGTGTGATATTCCACAGTATGCAAGTGTTAATCTGAAAGTAATGGTGTCAAGTGTATCGGTGTAATGTATTGTTTTTGAATGATGGTTTAGTTACATATGCCATCAAGTGTCTCTATTCATCTGCGGATTATATTCTTTAATAAGTATAATTTCCATATTTTTTTCTTTTTTAAAATCCTTCGTATTTTGTAAGGTAGAAATTTAAAATTGGGTTTCTGTGTTTTTTGTGTTTCCTGTCTATACAACAAGTGTTTTTGTTGAAGTGGTTTTGTGTTGGTCATACGGGTGTAACATACTGATGTGTTGTGAGACACGTGTGTCTAAAGTACTTCCAGCTTCTCTTATATATGCGTGTCCACATATATTAGAAAGATTTGATAAACGAAGTTTTTCTCGTGACACGTTTGTTCCACGGCGTTTTCTCTGGCGTTTCATGTTTTATTTGTTTCTTATGTTATGTTGGTTGTCAGTTGATACTGTTAAATTTGAAAATATTACTCCCAAGCGAAAACTCCTGTTATCTAGATCTGGCAGGCGATTTGCAGCTTGTAGCTGCGTCAATCTTATGTGTATATTGTGCGGTTTTCCTACGCTATTTGTTCTTATGCATGTCTAACCGGTTTTATTGTCGAACGCCTTACTCTTCTTAGCCGGCGAAGTTTTTGACCATAGTGTTTATTTAGTGTACAGTTAACGATAGGTTCGGGCCGCTCGGATCCAGGTGCGCCCTACATCGCCCCCCTCCGCTACCTTTTGTTTGAAATTCGATTTTAGAACAGGGCTCATATCATTCAGACGGTTATCTAATACCACAACAGAAAGCAAAATCTCAAAATATCAACTTCTAGGGAAAGTGGTTTGATAAGTTCCCATGGCTGCACTTCGAAAATCAGAATCAAAAAGTCATATGCTTTCATTTTGCCAAGGCGTAAAATAGAGGTGTTTTTACAGGGAAATTGGAGAGGCCAGTGGAGTATTCCTTCATATCCACCGGTTTTTTGCAACTGGAAAATAGGCAAAACATAAATTCTTCGAACACCAATCCTCCTCCTCCAACAGATTCGCTATATCTCCAGAAGGTTTACTTGATGTAACTCCAGTGATTGTCTAGCTACATAATGGAAAAATGAAGCAGCAGGAAGAGTGCAAAAGAAGTCTAGCGAAAAAATTCAGAAGTTTACGTTTCTTACTGCGTCAACGTTTAGCATTACATGGATATACTGATACGGAGGGGAACTTCCTGCAGTTAATGAAGCTCCTGGAAGAGGAAGAACCTACTTATTACCCCAGGCTCGGAATGAAATAATGGAGACGTTCAGCCATCAAATGCTGAGGAAGATAGAACAAGAAGTGCATCAAAGTAAAATATTTGCATTAATGGTTGATGGCACTGAAGATGTTAGAGGTGCCGAACAGGAAGCAATATGTGTACGATACGTGAATGATCACCTTGACGTACACGAGAAATTTCTTGGTTTGTACAATGTTTCCAATACTAATGGTGAAACAATATCCTGGACCATACTTGATGTACTGACTGGACTCAATTTACCAGTTTCGGGATTAAGAGCACAAATTTATGATGGAGCCGCTAACTTAACGATTGGAGCATGCGTAGAAACAAGAACACTATATTATTTTGCAAGTTAAACGTCACTTTCTTCTTCGTCATGCCACTATGAATGTGGGTTGACAAATCAGTTCTGATAAAACACCAGATATAGTCTAGCTCTAGTTACAACACTACACAGTTGAGTAATGGGCTACGAATGTTTGGAGATGTAGAGGTAGAGAGAAGATCAAAGCAAGTTTCTTCGGTGGTGATGACGGCTTTGATGATGTGGAGTTGATGGGAGTAAGAATGTCTATAGTATTCGAACAAATATGTCCCAGTAGTCGCCCTTTTAACAGGACTACTTGGTGACTGGGATTCATAAATCCAATGCCATGGCTAGAATCACAGCATTTAAGAGTGCCAGGAAATTAGATGTGGGGGAGAACCCCGAGAAAACCCACTTTCAGAGGACAGGCGCTGAATTGTCTACCTGTCCTGTGCCCAGAAATGAAAAGGAAGCGTCATAGTATTCGAACAAATATGTCCCATTGATTAGTAATGTCTGTTGAGTGTACTTAGATGTCTTTCGTACTTAGATGTCTTTCGAGGCTAGGCATTCATTGTAGAGAGATATTTTGTATAACGCTTGTTTTTGTTTGTTTTGAATTTCGCGCAAACCTATACGAGGGCTATCTACGCTATTCGTTTCTAATTTAGCAGTGTAAGACTAGAAGGAAGACAGCTAGTCATCTAAACCCACTGTCATATCTTGGGTTACTCACTAACCAACGAATTGTGAGATTGACTGTTACATTATAACAAATCCACAGCTGAAAGGACGAGCATGTTTGGTTGGACGGGTCTCTAACCGGTGGCCCGCAGATAGTGAATCGAAAACCCTAACCATCTGGCCCTGCCGAGTCGCAGGACTATCGTATGGGTTTAGTTTTGTTGTTGATGCATCGTTCTTAAGTTTGTAAGTATTATTAAAGTAAAATGTACAGGACTTTCGTATAGATTTACTCTAATTGTGATTACATTCTCCTATCTTTATTAGTATTATTGACGTAAAATGTACAAGCTTGTAGTGTTAATCTAATAGCGGAGAAATATTTTGATTAGGGAAATTTTAATGAATGTAAATGCTTTAGAAAACCGACAAATTGCACTCAATGGAACATAAAAATAAAAAAAAACTCGTGATCTTGAAATGTAGGAATTATTATAATTTAAACAATTTGTCCTTTATTAACCTCACCTGTTTGTCAGCTATCAGAAGTTAAATCACAGGCGTATTTATTGTGTCATATAAGACTCGAAGTAAAGTTAACGTATCTGTGAATATCAAATCAGTACAATGTGATTTGAAAAGGTAATATCCGGTTTCCAAGTGTTCTAAATTGTATATATTATCCGGAAGTGAACTGCAATAGAAGCTAGGGGACGTTACTCCTATTATTCATCAAGGTAGCGAATAATAGAATTGACTTCCTAATTATTTAATCTGTTTTATATATATTTATTTGAATGCTGGGACTTCTTAGTTGTCATTTTATTTGAAATGTATCATTATGTAATTGAACGAAACATGTTGTATCAGAGACCGTTCAGAGGGGTTTTGTTGTATAATTATACAATGCGAAACACAGAATTAAAGAATGTATTTAGAAGATTAATTCTAACGACTGTCGTGTAACCAACCAGTGATAAAACACGAGACGATGTTGTTACTAATATAAACAGGGACGACACTGCTACCTATGGGTAGGATTCTACGCTGTGCCCACTGAACAATTAACTCTATTGAGAATCGAACAGTAAACCTATAGACTACGTTATGGAGCTTTATTTATAAAGATGATGCATCCATGCACACTTGGAAATACCGTAGGTGTGCTTCGTGCACTTCGTTAGTAATCCAATACAGGGGTAACGAAGTACAATAAAACGTTGTGTAGTGCTTTGTACAACTATTTCGTTTGGTGTTGTAACAAGCACCCGGCGACAACCTATGGATATAACACCAAGTACATCCCGTGATAGGCAAAGCACAGACAACCTATTATGTAGCTTTGCGCTTAGCAACAAACTAAACAAGACCGAATACGTAATACCACATAGAAAGCAGGCATAATCTGAAATTCTATCATATTTAAACATTATCTATTGTTTGAGTTGCTGGTTTTTTTGTCCAAAAAACTTTAATGAATGTGTTATTTCATATCCTTAAATCATAATTAGTTAGTAAAGTGTATGAACAAGCACTAAATATAGTCAGTAGTTTACTGACAGACATGTTTCAAAATGCACGTAAGATAGGGAGATGTATAGGCACAAGTATATTTTAATATCTACTGTTATGTTCATATTTACACTCAAGAAAAAACTTTACAAATGTTTGTATGTAATAGAATAAACAGCTTTACTGACGTACACACCTTTAGTATGCTGAACAGTTAGTATGCAAGACAGTTGTATATGTCTATTAACAATTCATAACCTTTTTTTATCACTATCCATATTATATATGTATATATCAGTATTACTATTTCGTTCCTTTCTTCCCCTCACGTGGCACAGCGGAATGTCTTCAGATATACTCCACTAGAAACTGGGGTTTGATCCTCCAGATGTGTAGCTTTTCTACTAATAACAAAGTGTAAACACAGATTTATTTATTATTATTTTTGCATCTCAGCTTCAACTATTTGAAACCTGGGAAAGTCAACACTAATTATGATAAAGAAAGTCACTGCTGTGGTAAAATCTTTGTTAACTTTACTTGCTTATTACAGGAACGGCAGGTGAGCAGTGTTTAATAAATCACGGTAACTTGCATCTTTACGAGATCTTCACACGAGTAATATTTATTGGAGAATGGGCCTTTGGTGGAACTTTTGATTTTGGACATGAGCCACGTTATAAATCCGAGTGATACCATAAAATATTCCCCGCTTCTAATTAGCTGCTTTCCATTTAATTGATTTGTTTGGAATTAAACACAAAGCTGCACAAATGGGCTATCTGTGCTCTAGCCGTCACGGGTATCGAAACCCAGCTTCTAGCGTTGTGAGTCCACAAACATACCATTGTGCCACTGGGGGCCATTTAATTAGTAGTTCAGAATTAAAGACGGCATGCGTAACCTTCCCTTAAATACAAAATTTATTACAATAAATTTCAACATGTATTTTAATGCCTGTTTCAACAATATGGCTTTAAAATGTTTTGATCTTGGTTAATCTGCCCATTTTCTTTTGTGAAGTGTATCGGTAATTAAGCCTACAAATATGTTGCTCTTGAAATTTACTATGTTATAAATTTGAAGGCGATATAAATAATCACTTGTATAAGTTGAGGTGCTTTTCAGTTTACAACAAGTGCTTATCGCCGGTAACACCTTTTAGTTATTATAGCAATCATCTAAAAAACTACAAATATCGCTAAATTTGCGTTATCATAAAATAGCAGAAACGTTAATAACATTTGGACTGTATTTTTAATTGAATTTTCCTACTTTGTTTGTTCAATTCTGACACAAAGTTTCAGATGACTCATGCTGATCCTATCAACATATTTCAAACTAAAACCTTATACAAAGATTGAAGTCCGATAAAGAATATTGTTCGCGTGCTAAATATTTCTGTAAACATGCTTTTATCTGCTTGTAATTATTATAGAAATTGTATATTTATTTCCTATGCAAAGTTAGTGTTAGAATGTGGCCCAGAAGGTTACTGAGATTGTCTTATACTAGTTACTTCATTTAGTTCTTTCTTATGGTAAATAATGTCTATTCTGGGTGAAAAGGTACTATAACAAAATTTTGTGTCTGTGTTCGATGGATATACGACTGCAATACCCTTTGCTAACTAAATTTACAATGCCATTATGTTATAGCTAACTAATGTTATGAGAGAATTATGGTTGTAAGGTAACACTATCAACTGGAAAGAGAAATCAAGTCTACTTGTACAATTGAAGTGCGTTATTTGGAGTTCATGGTATTTTGACCCTATGCAGACCAAACTCATTCAAATTAAAGTTGTAGGACTAAACACAGCCTAGTAGAGACACCGACAGTGACTTTGTCCATGCAAATTTGTACATTTTTTTCTTTCTCTTTTAGTCTAGAAATAAAGATTTTGCTCATTTCGTCCGGTATCCTTATTTCACATACACTAAGAAACTTAGTCAGTTTTTTAAAAGTAGTTATCCATATACTTCGCGACCAAATCAACTTTATTAGCAAGCTTAACTGAGCGATGCTTGTAAGTTTACCTGTCAAAATAATGAATTTTCAGAAAGTAAGACAATTCTCTGTTATAAGATTATGTTTAATATTTATCAAGCAGATTATTACAGAATATCAACTGTGGCTTTTTCGTTGAATCAGTTATGATATAATAAAAATCTAACTCCTCAAGCAAGACAGTGTCGCTCAAGGTGCTTAAGAGAAACTCAGTAAAGAACATCCGTTAACCTGAAGATAACCCAAAGAAGGTTGAAACGTTGTTCTCTACTTTATTTTAATAAGTTTTAATACCCATACCAGTCGTCTTGAGATACATCACTCAAGAACAAATAGGCATGTTAGATTGTTTTGGATTAATAAGAAAGAGACAATTTTTTATTTATAAAAAGTCACTGAATAATACTCATGCTTATAATAAATTACTCAATTATTAAGCCCATGATGCTTATGCTCTCTATTTTAAACGCGCAAAATAAAGGTACCGGTAATATGTGTACATTTAGTGTATTGTGCTGCCATCTGTAGTTATAAGAATGAACGTAAGGATAATACCTTCTCTTTTGTACTCGCAGATGGAAACTCCTCTTTGTTTGGTTTTTGTAAACATTTTCCCTGTTATGTCGTTCTAGCTCAAAGTAATTTGCAACCATAAAACAACAAAGATGTTTTAAATTAAAACCACTTCGAAATTTAGTGTTTCAATATTTAATGACAAATATAAATACATATTTAAATAAAAATTATATTTTAATATTACACATTTTGATGTCTGTGTGTGTGTTTTTCGTATAGCAAAGCCACAAAGGACTATCTGTTCAGCCCACCGAGGGAAATCGAACCGCTGATTTTAGCGTTGTAAATCCGGAGACATACCGCTGTACTAGCGGAGGGCATTTTGATGACATCGTTCAAAGTAGCAATGCACACCTTCATGTTGTATTGTTATGTATACATACATTTATAGACGCTATTTTCTTTGAAATTGTGCAGCTAGATTTCTTTATATTTAATTTAACAAAATCTAAGGGCAGTTACAGTTAATTATATCAGAAAAATGTTCTATGTGTTTAATTACTTTGGTTTTTATATAAGAATATAAACAAAGGATATTAAAAAAGCTATCGGTTTTGACTGAATATCTTGTTGATGGGAAGGTAAAGTGCATTTTAATGAGTCAAATGCGAATTTCAAATGAAACTTACAATAATGTAAGTTGGTGCTTGAATTTGCTCTGTCTGTCAGGTACCTCATTGTGAGTACATGTATTTGTGAATAGATTTTAGGACCCCTTGCTAACTTCTTTTTAGAATTCAAGAGCTACGTTAAGCTATATATACATATTAACGAATTTTAATTTAATACTAAAAAGGGACCAAAACTCTTTTAATCAGAATCTACATAAGTATAATAATAAGCCTCGTATTACGGGGTGAAAAATGAAGAATAAATGATAAATTGAAAATCATAAAGTTGTTGTATATTTATAAAAGAAAGTTTAATTTCATAATTGTTTGTGAAGTTTTTCTTTCTACTGTTTCTCCTTCCTTTTGCTTTGAGTTTTTTTCAATCTTATCATTATGAGGTGCAAAGATTCACGAGTTAATTTAACACTTTACGTTTTCTTATCTTCTAAACGATCCACGCATGGCCAGGTGGTTAGGGCGCTAGACTCATAACGTGAAGGTCGAAGTTTTTAAATATCCGTCACACCAAGTATGCTTGCCTTTTCAACTGTAGGTGCATTACAATGTGACGATTAATCCTGCTATTCGTTGTTAAAAGACTATTCCAAGAGTTGTCGGTGGGTGGTGATGAATAGGTGCCTTCTCTCTAGTCTTATGCTGCTAAATTAGGGACTGCTAGTGCAGAGAGCCATCGTTTAGCTTTGCGCGAAGTTCCAAACAAATAAAACCTTCTGAAAGCTTTATGCGGCTATTTTAAATTAACGAAATTGGGCTTTAACCAGTGTGATGTAGCATTATAAAATTTTAACTTGTTGCTAATACCTCGCTTGCAATTATCGAATCAACTCAATAACTTTTCTTTTATAAATATTCCGCTATATGGTTAACATTAAGGTTTGGTTTTAATCAGGTGTAGTAATGTCAAAGCATTATCATATACTCACTTGTGTGTCTTTGGGGTGACAGAGGTTGACTTGAAGTCATATAGCACTCATTATCAAATCAGTTGCTTATCTAAAAGTGTTTTATACTTTACTTACTCTTTACAATATATTTATGTTCTACTCTACATATTGTGGGATATTTTATAGTTGCAAATGTTCCTTGCAAATTCATGGGAAAAAATAACTGTGCAAAAAACGTTTTCGCGCTTTAATTTGAGCAATCATTCACACTTTCCTGTTAATTTTCCATTAAACCTGTACAGTCAATCGTGACAGTTGCTTTATCTCTCTTGTGCTTCCTTCTGACTTCATTATTATTCAAATTTCTGGAATTTAAATACAGATGCTTATTTTAAAACGCCTATGCATGGCTGTCTAAATTTGCATCTAAATTCACGGAGCTAGTTTTCAGACATCACCAAACATCATGACATCAGGATGGAGGGCTCTAATTTCAAAGTTCCTTAAACATATTAGTCAGTTCAGTCAAACCTGAAAGCTCCATAAGTTTTGGGAAATCCCTTCACGGGTCTTTCGAGATAGTTTCATTTATGTTTTCTAGAAGCTAAGAGTCTATATAATACTTTTCCGATAGCTTTATTAAAGATTTTGTAAGAAACGTAAGTAGATACACAAGGGTAATTTACAGGGAAGGGACATGTTTACCAATTTTGAAGCGTGGCGTATTATCCCCTCACTTTTTTTGAAATATGGGGATATGCTATTTTTCGAGTTAAATATTTTCCTCTCAATTACTTTTGCGTAAAACCATTTGTTATGACAAACGAATTCTGCACTCTGACCGTACGAAAACTCAAGAAACATTACATCTGCCGAAGTCTTGGCACAACATGCGAAGGGTTTTGAAATACAAATAGGCAGTTGGCCATTGGCGACTAAGGAAAGGAAATAAAGAATCGTGTATCTAGCGAGCTGTTTGTTTTTTCACTTCCTGTGAAGTTAGATTAATTATGTACATTATTTCACTTCAGTGGCAGAGCTGTATGTGTGAGGACTTACAGTGCTAGAAACCGGGTTTCGATACATCTGGTGGGCAGAGCACAAATAACTCATTATGTAGTATTTTTGCTTAACTTGAAACAAACAAAATGATTTCTCTTCTGTAAATCATACATAATATATATGTAGACAAGAGGCTCAAATTGTAAAAAGTGGTTGTTCGTACTGTTAGTGTAAGACAACGAATTAGAATTAAGGACATTTTAAAAAATCATTAGAAAATTTACTGTAGGAACTTAATTATAATTTTTAAAAGACATGTTTGTATTTTTATTTTCTATATTTTAAAAGACAACAGTGTTATCCAGCGTTAGCTTTTGTTCTTATTTTGATTGAGTTTATTTTCACTCAATTCATTATGGTTAGAACTTGTTTACAGTCGGAAAGCAACTAAAGATTTTAATCATTGAGACATAAAAGAAAAAGATAATAGAAGTGGAAAGGTATATATTTAGTAATTTTTGTTTGTTGCTCGAGGGTTATCTGTGCAAGCCGTCCCTAATTTTGCAGTGTAAAACTAAAGGGAAAGCAGGTAGTCATCACCATCCACCGCCAACTCCTGGGCTACTCATTTAACAACGAATAGTGGGATTGACCGTAACTTTATAACGCCCCCACGGCTGAAAGGGCAAGCATGTTTGGCGCGACGGGGTCGCAAACCCGCGACCCTCAGATTAAGAACCGCATGCCTTAACACGTTTGGCATTTAGTAAGTTATTACGGAAAACATGTTGTTCAATTCATTGTACAAAGGAAGAATTTTCTTGCTTGTGACTAATGTCAGTGTAATTAAATAAACTTACGAATCTTTCATGAACTTTGATATGTCTTATATCTGAAATTATTTATGTGTACTCTGAACAAAGTGGAACGAATATTTGATGAACAATAATAAGATGAGTCGAAATGTAGCGCAACTAGGAACTCGGACAAACTAATAGTTTAAGGAAGTAGTGATTTCTTTTTATTATTAAGACTAAACAGTTAACAAGCTCTTACATTCACAGATGCTGTAAATATTCAAGATGCTAATCTGTGTGTTAGTGAATTAATGACAGATCATTGTTTTCGATTTTGGGGAGGTAGGAACTCGTTTAGCTCGCTGTTGTTTGTTTTTGAATTTTGCGCAAAGCTACACGAGGGTTATCTGCGCTAGCCCTCCATAATTTAACAGTGTAAGACTAGAGGGAATGCAGCTAGTCATCACCACCCACAACCAACTCTTGGGCTGCTCTTTTACCAACGAATAGTGGGACTGACCGTCACGGCTGAAAGGACGAGCATGTTTGGTGTGACAGGGATTCGAACTTGCGACTCTCGGATTAGGAGTCTAGTGCCTTAACCACTTGGCCATGCCGGGGCGAGGCGGTTGTTTTGTAAAAGAACAGGTAGTACATTAATATCTTTACAACCCTCAAAAGGACCTTTTATTTATTTTTTTTTTCGTTTATGTACACCAGGAAGTAAGGTCAGGTGCTAATGTGCTCTTTCAATTTCTTAGCTGCATATATAATTATTCTTGTTTAATAAATGATCTCGATATAATTAAATTTTCTTTTCACTTTATTAAATCTTAAAGAGGTTTTACGTGGAAACTGTGTTAATATTTATAAGTTACAGGTTACGAAAGCAGAAATGCATAACTAAATGGTTATTTTATAAATATGTCAATCCATTTTTACTGGGCTACCAAATCAGTGTTAAGTGGGTCAAGATTTAACCAACTTGGAAAGTTTTTGACTGCCAGAAGTTGAGCAACAATATCAAAAACAGTAAAGAGGAAAAAGTGGACATAAAGCGTTTTTAACAAGCAAAGCAATGTGATGTATGTGCTCATTGGATTGTTTTGATGAGGTAAACTTGTAGTCACAGCCGTGAATATCAGATCATTACCATTTCAAGTGGGTTTTTCGTCATCAAGAATAATAAAACTTCTTTCCTTACCATTTCTTGTTTTACAATGTGTCTTCATCTGTCATGTGAAAGCATTGTATTATATAAGGCGTGCGACTCGTAATCTGAGGATCGCGGGTTCGCATCCCGGTCGCGCCAAACATGCTCGCCCTTTCAGCCGTGAGGGCATTATAATGTTACGGTCAATCCCACTATTCGTTGGTAAAAGAGTAGCCCAAGAGTTGGCGGTGGGTGGTGATGACTAGCTGCCTTCCCTCTAGTCTTACACTGCTAAATTAGGGACGGCTAGCACAGATAGCCCTCGAGTAGCTTTGTGCGAAATTCCAAAACAAACAAACAAGCAATATTCTTATTTCAAACAAAGTCTGTAAAACTATTTTCAAGAAATGTTTCACTATGATAGTATTTTTACTCTTCTTCTTAACTGTAGTATTATTAACGATGATTATTTCATTGAGTTTTACACTCTTATATAAGAATAAAAAATTCCAACTTTAAAAGTCTTTTAGATATGTGTTATGGGGTTTACTGTGGTACCTGAGTTTGGTCTTTTTACTGTCATGTTTATTGTGGGAGGAGGTACAACAACAGACAGGTTTAAGCAGCAATGTACAGAGAATGTGAAGGCAGGAAGCCTAATGATAAAGAAATAGAACAATAACGTTTGTCCAGTTCAGTGGTATTTGAGAAAGAAACCATAGAGTTAGGAAGTCGGAAAGAGATGACCTTGAAAATACTCTACATCAGTCAAACCAAAGGTTTGTTATGGGCAAAAAGTTCTGTAGTGCTTTGGCATCACAGCAATTTGTCTACTGAAGGTTGGCTTTTAGAGGTTATGAGGAAACGGAAGTGGATTTAAGTCAACTGTTGGAGTCAGAGGGTGATCCTAAACTCTTTATGTGGTTGACGTATATTTAGGATTATGTCTTCCCTAAAATTCAAAATGAGATCCCGAGTTTAACGGACAATGCAGAAATATTGCAAAGCATATAATTTTTTGCCACTTTTTCAAGATTTTCTTAGAAAAGAGCAGCCATTAGACTTTCATGTCCATTGTGATCTTTATTGTGTAAATCTCATTACTCAGCCAACTTGTACAGAATCTTACGTGATTTGGGATTCTTTGCAGTGGGTTTATGAGTCTGGATGCTTGTTTGACAATCGTGGAAACTCAATATAATTTGTGAGACAATAACAAAATCTGAAACTGAATTTTACACTACTTTGAAATCGCTTTGCTCTACAAAGTGGACTCTTTATACCCAACCATTTCGTCAGTGCTCAACCAGTACGAGCCAATGTTATTTAGTTTGAATTAGATGGCTTTATCTAGGCCATCATATTCAGCAAACAAAATAAATTGAGTCCTGGAAATATTTCAGAAGCGGAAAACAGTCCTAGGATTAGTTTTAGCCAGTGAAATGATGGAGGAATTGGGGAACCTGAACAACTTCTTAAAAAAGAGAACACAAACCATTGCTGGGACACCTTTCTGCAATGGAGTGTGTCAACACCAGTCTTAAAGGAGAAAGAACAAAGGAAAGCTTTAGAAAAGCATATGAGAAAACAATTGGATTAATCTACTCTTTTAATATCCGTCCAATTCAAATATGACATATGAAAAGACTACTCAAGCGATTTACTGGTGAGGCTGTTGCACGTGCACCAACATCTCTTTCGGAGTATTACAAACTGCTATATACTGTAGACATGTAGTACAGAGGGTTTCTGAGCAGGGAGGTCGAAAATACACTTGAAAGATTGGAGTACGTTTACCTCATTGGAGAGACCGACAATATTTTGGGACGAAAACTCAGAGTTGACAAGCAAATCATTATATGTGCAATTCGCCATGATCATCTCAAAAAATAAATCTTCAATTCCAACACTGAAGCTACAAACATTTTGAGGGACATTCTGTTAGTTGTCCCTACTTCTCTATTGAAACTGTGAAGAGTTTCAGTGTTCTTATAACGCTGAAGACCAGGCTTCGTAGATCTATGAAACAAAGACGACTTAATAAATTAGCCATTTGCCACATTCTTGAAGAACAACTTAATTATTTAGAAAGAAAAATACTCTGCTGACAATTCATTAGTACCATTGACCAACGTAAGAATTTTTTTCTTTCGAGAACTAGGAAGTTCTTTCTATCCACTGATTGGAAAGAGCAATTTGAAAGTTAACTATACGTTAGTTTAAGTTACTGCGAAGTAAAAAAAAATAGAGGTTTTGTCAAAATTGTATTATAATGTTTTCTTCCAAAAACGAGTACAAATTGTATTATTATTGTATTATATTACTAACATTATTATTACCATATTTATTTTATACCACTCGAGGGAAGTTTAAAGGTTTGGAAACGCTCAATAAATGCTTTATGTTATTACGTTTGGGTTTATTTTGTTACTAAAAAAACGCAGCTGTGATTTTAAGGGTTTTTTTAACTGTGTTGATGAAAATCCGTAAACTTACCGGTGTATTAGCGGAGGACTTTCTCTTTAGTCATACACTACGAAATGATGGACGGCTAGCGCGAATAGCCCTCGGGTAGCTCTGCGCGAAATTCAAAACAAACAAACAAACAAACATATTTCAAATATTTTTTATCTTAACTGACGTTTTTCATTTGCAGTTTCGTTAGTGTTAATATACACAACCGTTTATTATTAGAATATTCGTTAAATTATTAACACTCTAGTATTATAGTACAGTTATACACTAACTATACAGCTGTACTAACATATTACGTATATGACTATTTTATAAGATATAAACATTAAAAGATTTACAATATATTTTATGATTAGTTAAAAACACATAAACAGAAAATACAAGTTCTTAAGGAACAGAAGTAAGTTGAAAGGATTTAAAGTATACTTAAGGGTTAAAAACGAATTGTGAGACTGTGTGATATTCCACAGTATGCAAGTGTTAATCTGAAAGTAATGGTGTCAAGTGTATCGGTTTAATGTATTGTTTTTGAATGATGGTTTAGTTACATATGCCATCAAGTGTCTCTATTCATTTACGGATTATATTCTTTAATAAGTATAGTTTACATATTTTTTTTCTTTTTAAAATCCTTCGTATTTTGTAAGGTAGAAATTTAAAATGGGTTTTCTGTGTTTTTTGTGTTCCCTGTTTATACAACAAGTGTTTCTGTTGAAGTGGTTTTGTGTTGGTCATACGTGTGTAACATACTGATGTGTTGTGAGACACGTGTGTCAAAAGTACTTCAAGCTTCTCTTATATATGCGTCTCCACATATATCACAAAGCTTCCAGCTTCCCAGGCTCGGAAGGAAATAATGGAGACGTTCAGCCATCAAATGCTGAGGAACATAGCACACGAAGTGCAGCAAAGTAAAATCTTTGCATTAATGGTTAATGGCACTCAAGATGTTACAGGTATCGAATGGGAAGCAATATGCGTACGATACGTAGATGAGAACCTTCCTTGACGTCCACGAGAAATTTCTTGGTTTGTACAGTGTTTCCAATACATCTGGTGAAACAATATCCTCGACCATACTTGATGTACTGACTGGACTCAATTTACCACAGTCACGATTAAGAGCACAAACGTATGATGGAGCCGCTAACATGAGTGGTGCGTACAGTGGATGCCAGGCAAAAGTAAAAGAGAAACAACCGTCAGCTTTGTTTCTTCACTGCGGAGCACACAAGGCTAATTTAATAATGCAACATGCAGTTGAAGGTTGTGAATGTGTTCGAGATTCTATCCAGTGGGTACATGAACTTGGTGTCTTGCTTCAGAGGTCAGGTAAATACAAGACAATCTCTGAAATTATTGTATCGTCAGACAGCCACAATGGTCCAGTTAAATACATCCGCCCACTGTGTTCAACACCCTGGTTGTGCCGCCTATCTGCAATTAGATGTGCTAATGATCACTACAGTGACATTGTTGACTCTTTGTTTGAATTAGCAAATGAAAAATCAGATGTATCAGTGAAAGCACGAGGTCTGCTGGACAGATTTGACAAAGGAAAGACAGTATCTGACATGATTGAAACCTCTGCAATGACAGTTGAGCAATTGCGGGTATTGCGAACAGAGGAAAATTACAACAAGATATTTCATGAAGCTGAGAAAAAGGTAACTTCCCTTGATTTGGTGCCTATTGAAATACCACGCATTCGCAGACTCCCCAGAAGGATAACAGGTAATGGCTCAGGACACCATTCTGCAACAGCTAGAGATTACTGTAGAAGCCAATATATTGAATTTGTAGACGCAGTCATAGAACATCTGACCACTACATTCAATGCAGACAACAATGACATGAGGCAATACCTGGCACTTGAGAACATGATCAAATCTGGCAAGATTGACAACTCGGTTATAAACTTCTTTAGAGAGAAATCTCTGCACAACGGCTGGAGTTTCAGTTGCTCATGTTCAAAGTAACTTCAAAAGCAGTATCTCTGAAAGGTGCGAAAGATGCTTACTGTAAAATGCATGAAACAAGCCAGCAGATGTTAAACGAAGTGTTTCTTCTCAAGAAAATTTTGCTTGTATGTCTAGTATCTAGCTACAAATGTGAACGCAGCTTTTCTCATTAAGACGGTTAAAGACGTGGTTAAGGTCAACTATGTCTCAGTGCCGCCTCAACCATGTGGCAGTTTGTTACACTCACAAAGATGAGGTGCCAGGATAAATATAGAAGAGATTATGAAAGAATTCATAAACAGATCATCACAAAGGAGGTCTACGTTTGGGAACATGTAGACTAGAGGACCAATGAATAATTATGTGCTACATTGTATTGATGTGTGATTTTCAAGAGTTCGCAAAGCCATTTTAATTATTTTTATCAAACAACATTTTCGGTAGATATAAACTTATCAAGGGTAATTACTAATTTTATTAATATTTGAAAACGTAATTCATGCAAGGAAAGTTATAAGTAACCTTGTCAAGTATAATGGTCATTTTTTATACTGTGCAGGAATAAATTCATGTGGCAGCTAATTTGTGACACGTTTGTCTTTATTCTGTTAACATTTTGAAAACTGTTCAAAAGACCTCACTTACACAAACCTACATGGAAACCTTGAAGTATCGTGGCAACACGATTACTCTGTGACTGTATGTTTACAGCTTTCAGGTCCTCGTAATTAGAGATTACCAATTTGCAAATTGAACAGTCCACATAAGTGGTTTCAAAAATCATCCCCACTCCCATCAGGTGTAAAAACTCTACGCCCCAGGATTCTTTGCTATGTATAAAGCTTCGTAATTGTCTGTATTGGATTTTTATGGCTACGTCTAACAATGTTAAGTATCCTTCTGGGTTGGGTCGTTTAAGCGTTAACTTGGCTAATAGGTAAAGGTTTATAGGAAATAGTGAAGCATTCTAGGGCTTCTATTGCAACTATAATCATATCCCCAGTGGCGCAATTGGATAGCGCACGGTACTTATAAGACAGTACTTGTGGGATATGCCGGGGTTGTGAGTTCGAGCCTCACCTGGGGAATAAACATTTTGTTCTCTACCTCGTTGTCAGGTAGGCAAAGCTTTTCAATTAAAATTCACGATCTGATATTTTGGCCCGGCATGACCAGGTGGTTAAGACATTCGACTCGTAATCCGAGAGTCGCGTGTTCGAATTCCATTCACACCAAACACGCTCGTCCTTTGAGTCATGGAGGCCTTATAAAGAGACTATCAATCCCAATATTCGTTGTTAAAAGACTAGCACATGAGTTATTGTGGACTGTTATACTAAATTAAAGACGGCTAGAGCAGATAACCGTCATGAATCTTAGCGCGAATTTCAAAACAAATCGTTTCGGAAATATGCCCTCGATATATCTCTACCATATTTCTGTTATTAAACCTGTGTTTTATCTATATGTGTCAAGAGTTTTGATTTCTCGTGTCACTGCTGCACTGTTATCTTTTGCAACTTTTTTGTTTGGTTTGTACAAAGTGTATAAAATAACTGTTGTGTGAGACAAATATAAGTATTGTGTGGGTGGTTTCTAATGTGATGTTTGCTGGAAAATGTCTTGATCCTCGTATACACTAAACATCCTCGCCCTTTTAGTCGTGGGGTCGTTATAATGTGACGATCAGTTGCAATATTAGTTGATAATAGAGTAGCCAACAGTTGGCGGTGGGTGGAGACGAATTGCTGCTTTTCCTCTTGTGTGTGTGTGTGTGTGTTTTCTTTAGCAATGACACATTGGTCTCTCATCTGAGTCTACCGAAGGGTATCGAACCCATGATTTTAACGTTGTAAATCCGTAAACTTACCGGTGTATTAGCGGAGGACTTTCCCTTTAGTCATACCCTACGAAATGATGGACGGCTAGCGCTAATAACCCTCGGGTAGCTCTGTGCGAAATTCAAAAACAAACAAACAAACATATTTTAAATATTTTTTATCTTAACTCACGTTTCTCCTTTGCAGTTTTGTTAGTGTTAATATACACAACCGTTTATTATTAGAATATTCGTTAAATTGTTAACACTCTAGTATTATAGTACAGTTATAACACTAACCATACAGCTGTACTAACATATTACGTATATGACTATTTTATAAAATATAAATATAAAAAGATTTACTATATATTTTATGATTAGTTAAAAACAAATAAACAGAAAATAGAAGTTCTTAAGGAACAGAAGTAAGTTGAAATGATATAAAGTATCCTTAAGGGTTAAAAACGAATTGTGAGACTGTGTGATATTCCACAGTATGCAAGTGTTAATCTGAAAGTAATGGTGTCAAGTGTATCGGTGTAATGTATTGTTTTTGAATGGTGGTTTAGTTACATATGCCATCAAGTGTCTCTATTCATCTACGGATTATATTTTTTAATAAGAATAGTTTCCATATTTTTCTTTTTAAAATCCTTCGTATTTTGTAAGGTAGAAATTTAAAATTGGTTTTCTGTGTTTTTGTGTTCCCTGTCTATGCAACAAGTGTTTCTGTTGAAGTGGTTTTGTGTTGGTCATACGTGTGTAATATACTGATGTGTTGTGAGACACGTGTGTCTAAAGTACTTCCAGCTTCTCTTATATATGCGTCTCCACATATATTACAAAGATTTGATAAACGAAGTTTTTCGCGTGACACGTTTGTTCCACGGCGTTTTCTCTAGCGTTTCATGTTTTATCTGTTTTTTATGTTATTACAGGCCTACAAATTGTGTGTTTGTTCTTGTGATTCTCGTGTTCTTACCAATCGATTTACATAATTAGGCCTAGATGTAGGATTTTTCAGTAGCCGAAATGTACATCTTTAATATAGGCGTTCTTATAAGCTTTTCGATCTAAGCGATAGTTTGTAAGTATCAGTCAGAAGGCCTAAGTATACATGCAAGGCTTGCAAGCACTATCACAGAATCTACGTACGTCTTGTACGTAATGTAAGATTAAGTAAAATTTTCATCACAACAGATTGAAGAGAGCGTGAAATTCGAAAATAATACTCCCAAGCGAAAACTCCTGTTATCTAGATCTCGCAGGCGATTTGCAGCTTGTAGCTGCGTCAATCTTATGTGTATATTGTGCGGTTTTACTACGCTATTTGTTCTTATGCATGTCTAACCGGTTTTATTGTCGAACGCCTTACTCTCCTTAGCCGGCGAAGGTGCTGACCATAGTGTATATTTAGTATACAATTAACGACAGGTTTGGGCCGCTCGGATCCAGACGCGCCTTACATCGCCCCTCTCCGCTCCCTTTAGTTTGAGCTTCGATTTTACAACAGTGCTCATATCATCCAGACAGACATCTAATACCACGACAGAAAGGAAAATCTCAAAATATCAACTTCTATGGCAAGTGGTTTGATAAATTCTCATGGCTGCACGTCGACAATCAGACTCAAAAAGTCATATGCTTTCATTGTGCCAAGGCGAAAATAGAGTTTTTTTTACAGGGAAATTGGAGAGGCCAGTGGAGTATTCCTTCATATCCACCGTTTTTTGCAACTAGAAAAAAGGCAAAACAGAAATTCAACGAACACCAATCCTCCTCTCCCCACAGATTCGCTATATCTCCAGAAGGTTTACTTGATGTAACTCCAGTGATTGTCTAGCTACATGATGGAAAAATGAAGCAGCAGGAAGAATGCAAAAGAAGTCTAGCGAAAAAATTCAGAAGTTTACGTTTCTTACTGCGTCAAGATTTAGCATTACGTGGACATACTGATACGGAGGGGAACTTTCTGCAGTTAATGAAGCTCCTGGAAGAAAAAGAACCTACTTGTTAAAAAAAAGCACATTCACATCACCCCAGGCTCGGAATGAAATAATGGAGACGTTCAGCCATCAAATGCTGAGGAACACAGCACACGAAGTGCAGCAATGTAAAATCTTTGCATTAATGGTTAATGGTACTCAAGGTGTTACAGGTGCCGAATAGGAAGCAATATGCGTACGATACGTAGATGAGAACCTACCTTGACGTCCACGTGAAATTTCTTGGTTTGTACAATGTTTCCAATACAACTGGTGAAACAATATCCTGGACCATACTTGATGTACTGACTAGACTCAATTTACCAGTTGCAGGATCAAGAGCACAAACTTATGATGGAGCCGCTAACTTAACGATTGGAGCATGCGTAAAAACAAGAACACTATATTATTTTGCAAGTTAAACGTCACTTTCTTCTTCGTCATGCCACTATGAATGTGTGTTGACAAATCAGTTCTGATAAAACACCAGATATACTCTAGCTCTTGTTAAAAGTTTCTTTTCATGCAAAGAACAGTTGAGTAATGAAGAGAAAATTTTCGTTTTTAACCGAAAATAGGAAGATAGAAATAAAACACATAAAATGAATTCAAGGAACTTGAAAATGACTCAGTATTCTCTAAAAACAGTTCATCAGAAACATGTAAAAGGAATAGCAAGAAGATGGTGCAAATTGTTTGGGATGATAAGTTTCATGGATGAATGACTATTCCAGTGGAAATAAACAAAACACAACAACAAACTGTTCTTGTAGTATTAAATTGCTGATAAGTGTGGTCACTATAGACGAAAGGTTTTTTCTTTCATTTGTTTTACACTTTTATTAATCCATTTGCAAAGTGAATATTTAGCATGGGATTAAATAAGATCCACCTAAAACAAAACATGATTGGATTTTCTATAAAGTTTTGTAAAAATTAGGGTATGTAGGAGGCTATTATTCTTATTTTCTAATCTTATCTTTGATTACTTAGCCTAATATTGGGCATAAATGTATTGAAAAATGACGAATCAGAGAACAGAATAAATACCAAACATTTAACTTTATGCTCGCTGATCGTTAAATGGAAAACTAGGGACAAACAGGATGAGAAAAAGAGTATTATCTCTTTTAAGTGATTTTAGGAAAGTTGAACCTTCTCAAGACTTGAGTAAAAACCTGACCCACACTTGTCCACTACGGTACCATTAAGACTATTGTTATCTTCATTGAAGGGTACACGGTTCTCATAAAAATATCTATAATATTAACATGGCCATGACTCTTTTTAGGACTACCGAGTAAGTAGAGAGTCCATGGCTCAATGGAGACCCTGGAGAAGATATTGGAAAAAACTGATTAAGAAAAAAGGTTTCGTGTACCAATTCTTTTAGATGGTTTTTTATTTGTTTTTGAATTTCGCGCAACACTACACGAGTGCTATTTGCACTAGCTGCTCCTAATTTAGCAGTGTAAGACTAGAGAGAAGGCAGCTAGTCATCATTACTCACGCCAACTTTTGGGCTACTCTTTTACCAACAAACGGTGGGTTGACTGTCGTCACATAATAAAGCCCTAGCGGCTGAAAGGGTAAGCATGTTTGATGTGACGGGAATTCGAACCTGCAACTTTCAGATTACGCGTCGAGCGCCCTAACCACATAGGTATGCCGGGCCATTTTGAAGGATCTCATGAAAGCTTTTTTACTGTTCCTGATTCTGTTAAACAAAAACAAAAATTCGTGGTAGGTGTTTAGTTCTTGAAGGAGAGATTTTTCGCTTTCTAAAACTGGGGTGTTCGAGGATAATGTTATTCCCCTTCGCGCTGCCGGCGTAAATGCTGTTAAAAGATAGGTGATTAGTAATTACAATTTGAGCGATTGTTGATGGTTGTTAACCAAGGGATTTGGCGAATGTTTGGTAGATGTAGAGGTAGAGAGAAGATCAAAGCAAGTTTCCTCGGTGGTGATGACGGCTTTGATGATGTGGGGTTGATGGGAGTAAGAATGTCTATAGTATTCGAACAACTATGTCCCAGTAGTCGCCCTTTTAACAGGACTACTTGGTGACTGGGATTCATAAATCCAATGCCATGGCTAGAATCACAGCATTTAAGAGTGCCAGGAAATTAGATGTGGGGGAGAACCCCGAGAGAACCCTCTTTCAGAGGACAGGCGCTGAATTGTCTACCTGTCCTGTGCCCAGAAATGAAAAGGAAGCGTCATGGATATATTATTAATGTCTGTTGAGTGTACTTAGATGTCGTTCGAGGCTAGGCATTCATTGTAGAGAGATATTTTGTATAACGCTTGTTTTTGTTTGTTTTGAATTTCGCGCATTCCTCTACGAGGGCTATCTACGCTATTCGTTTCTAATTTAGCAGTGTAAGACTAGAAGGAAGACAGCGAGTCATCTAAACCCACTGTCATATCTTGGGTTACTCACTAACCAACGATTTATGAGATTGACTGTCACATTATAACGAATCCACAGCTAAAAGGACGAGCATGTTTGGTTGGACGGGTCTCCAACCGGTGGCCCGCAGATTGTGAATCGAAAACCCTAACCATCTGGCCCTGCCGAGTCGCAGGACTATCGTATGGGTTTAGTTTTGTTGTTGATGCATCGTTGTAAAGTTTGTAAGTATTATTAAAGTAAAATGTACAGGTCTTTCGTATAGATTTACTCTAATTGTGATTACATTCTCCCTATCTTTATTAGTATTATTGACGTAAAATG
Source organism: Tachypleus tridentatus (assembly GCF_004210375.1). NCBI lineage: Eukaryota > Metazoa > Arthropoda > Merostomata > Xiphosura > Limulidae > Tachypleus > Tachypleus tridentatus. The sequence goes on along the minus strand of NC_134826.1, from coordinate 125,669,221 downwards.
TACAAGCTTGTAGTGTTAATCTAATAGCGAAGAAATATTTTGATTAGGGAAATTTTTATGAATGTAAATGCTTTAGAAAACCGACAAATTGCACTCAATGGAACATAAAAATAAAAAAAAATCTCGTGACGTAAGATCTTGAAATGTAGGAATTATTATAATTTAAACAATTTGTCCTTTATTAACCTCACCTGTTTGTCAGCCATCAGAAGTTAAATAACAGGCGTGTTTATTGTGTCATATAAGACTCGAAGTAAAGTTAACGTATCTGTGAATATCAAATGAGTACAATGTGATTTGAAAAGGTAACATCCGGTTTCCAAGTGTTCTAAATTGTATATATTATCCGGAAGTGAACTGCAATAGAAGCTAGGGGACGTTACTCCTATTATTCATCAAGGTAGCGAATAATAGAATTGACTTCCTAATTATTTAATCTGTTTTTTATATATATTTATTTGAATGCTGGGACTTCTTAGTTGTCATTTTATTTGAAATGTATCATTATGTAATTGAACGAAACATGTTGTATCAGAGACCGTTCAGAGGGGTTTTTTGTTGTATAATTATACAATGCGAAACACAGAATTAAAGAATGTATTTAGAAGATTAATTCTAACGACTGTCGTGTAACCAACCAGTGATAAAACACGAGACGATGTTGTTACTAATATAAACAGGGACGACACTGCTACCTATGGGTAGGATTCTACGCTGTGCCCACTGAACAATTAACTCTATTGAGAAGCGAACAGTAAACCTATGGACTACGTTATGGAGCTTTATTTATAAAAGATGATGCATCCATGCACACTTGGAAATACGGTAGGTGTGCTTCGTGCACTTCGTTAGTAATCCAATACAGGGGTAACGAAGTACAATAAAACGTTGTGTAGTGCTTTGTACAACTATTTCGTTTGGTGTTGTAACAAGCACCCGGCGACAACGTATGGATATAACACCAAGTACATCCCGTGATAGGCAAAGCACAGACAACCTATTATGTAGCTTTGCGCTTAGCAACAAACTAAACAAGACCGAATACGTAATACCACATAGAAAGCAGGCATAATATGAAATTCTATCATATTTAAACATTATCTATTGTTTGAGTTGCTGATTTTTTGTCCTAAAAACTTTAATGAATGTGTTATTTCATATCCTTAAATCATAATTACTTAGTAAAGTGTATGAACAAGCACTAAATATAGTCAGTAGTTTACTGACAGACATGTTTCAAAATGCACGTAAGATAGGGAGATGTATAGGCACAAGTATATTTTAATATCTACTGTTATGTTCATATTTACACTCAAGAAAAAAACTGTACAAATGTTTGTATGTAATAGAATAAACAGCTTTACTGACGTACACACCTTTAGTATGCTGAACAGTTAGTATGCAAGACAGTTGTATATGTCTATTAACAATTCATAACCTTTTTTTATCACTATCCATATTATATATGTATATATCAGTATTACTATTTGGTTCCTTTTTTCCCCTCACGTGGCACAGCGGAATGTCTTCAGATACAATCCACTAGAAACTGAGGTTTGATCCTCCAGATGTGTAGCTTTTCTACTAATAACAAAGTGTAAACACAGATTTATTTATTATTCTTTTTGCATCTCAGCTTCAACTATTTGAAACCTGGGAAAGTCAACACTAATTATGATAAAGAAAGTCACTGCTAAAATCTTTGTTAACTTTACTTGCTTGTTACAACGAACGGCAGGTGAGCAGTGTTTAATAAATCACGGTAACTTGCATCTTTACGAGATCTTCACACGAGTAATATTTATTGGAGAATGGGCCTTTGGTGGAACTTTTGATTTTGGACATGAGCCACGTTATAAATCCGAGTGATACCATAAAATATTCCCCGCTTCTAATTAGCTGCTTTCCATTTAATTGATTTGTTTGGAATTTAACACAAAGCTGCACAAATGGGCTATCTGTGCTCTAGCCGTCACGGGTATCGAAACCCAGTTTCTAGCGTTGTGAGTCCACAAACATACCATTGTGCCACTGGGGGGGGGGGCATTTAATTAGTAGTTCAGAATTAAAGACGGCATGCGTAACCTTCCCTTAAATACAAAATTTATTACAATAAATTTTAACATGTATTTTAATGCCTGTTTCAACAATATGGCTTTAAAATGTTTTGATCTTGGTTAATTTGCCCATTTTCTTTTGTGAAGTGTATCGGTAATTAAGCCTACAAATATGTTGCTCTTGAAATTTACTATGTTATAAATTTGAAGGCGATATAAATAATCACTTGTATAAGTTGAGATACTTTTCAGTTTACAACAAGTGCTTATCGCCGGTAACACCTTTTAGTTGTTATAGCAATCATCTAAAAACTACAAATATCGCTAAATTGGCGTTATCATAAAAGAGCAGAAACGTTAATAACATTTGGACTGTATTTTTTATTGAATTTTCCTACTTTGTTTGTTTAATTCTGACATAAAGTTTCAGATGACTCATGCTGATCCTATCAACATATTTCCAACTAAAACCTAATACAAAGATTGAAGTCCGTAAAATAATATTGTTCACGTGCTAAATATTTCTGTAAACATGCTTTTATCTGCTTGTAATTATTATAGAAATTTTTAAACACCTCGTATATTTATTTCCTATGCAAAGTTAGTGTTAGAATGTGGCCCAGAAGGTTACTGAGATTGTCTTATACTAGTTACTTCATTTAGTTCTTTCTTATGGTAGATAATGTCTATTCTGGCTGATAAGGTACTATTACAAAATAGTTTCTGTGTTCGATGGATATACGACTGCAATAACCTTTGCTAACTAAATTTACAATGCCTTTATGTTATAGCCAACTAATGTTATGAGAGAATTATGGTTGTAAGGTAACACTATCAACTGGAGAGAGAAATCAAGTGTACTTGTACAATTGAAGTGCGTTATTTGGAGTTCACGGTATTTTGATCATATGCAGACCAAACTCATTCGAATGAAAGTTGTAGGACTAAACACAGCCTAGTAGAAGCACCGACAGTGACTTTGTCTATGCAAATTTGTACATTTTTTCTTTCTGTTTTAGTGCAGAAATAAAGATTTTACTCATTTCGTCCGGTACCCTTATTTCACATACACTAAGAAACTTAGTCAGTTTTTTAAAAGTAGTTATCCATATACTTCGCGACCAAATCAACTTTATTAGCAAGCTTAACTGAGCAATGCTTGTAAGTTTACCTGTCAAAATAATGAATTTTGAGAAAGTAAGACAATTCTCTGTTATAAGATTATATTTAATATCTTTTAAGCAGATTATTATAGAATATCAACTGTGGCTTTTTCGTTTAATCAGTTATAATATAATAAAAATCTAACTCCTCAAGCAAGACAGTGTCGCTCAAGGTGCTTAAGAGAAACTCAGTAAAGAACATCCGTTACCCTGAAGATAACCCAAAGAAGGTTGAAACGTTGTTCTCTACTTTATTATAATAAGTTTTAATACCCATACCAGTCGTCTTGAGATACATCACTCAAGAACAAATAGGCATGTTAGATTGTTTTGGATTAATAAAAAAGAGACAATTTTTTATTTATAAAAAGTCACTGAATAATACTCATGCTTATAATAAATTACTCAATTATTAAGCCCATGATGCTTATGCTCTCTATTTTAAACGCGCAAAATAAAGGTACCGGTAATAAGTGTACATTTAGTGTATTGTGCTGCCATCTGTAGCTATAAAAATGAACGTAAGGATAATACCTTCTCTTTTGTTCTCGCAGATGGAAACTCCTCTTTGTTTGGTTTTTGTAAACATTTTCCCTGTTATGTCGTTCTAGCTAAAAGTAATTTGCAACCATAAAACACCAAAGATGTTTTAAATTAAAACCACTTCGAAATTTAGTGTTTCAATATTTAATGACAAATATAAATACATATTTAAATAAAAATTATATTTTAATATTACACATTTTGATGTCTGTGTGTGTGTTTTTCGTATAGCAAAGCCACAAAGGACTATCTGTTCAGCCCACCGAGGGAAATCGAAACGCTGATTTTAGCGTTGTAAATCCGGAGACATACCGCTGTACTAGCGGAGGGCATTTTGATGACAACGTTCAAAGTAGCAATGCACACCTTTATGTTGTATTATTATGTATACATTCATTTATAGACGCTATTTTCTTTGAAATTGTGCAGGTAGATTTCTTTATATTTAATTTAACAAAATCTAAGGACAGTTACAGTTAATTATATAAGAAAAATGTTCTATCTATTTAATTACTTTGGTTTTTATATAAGAATATAAACAACGGATTTTAAAAAAGCTATCGATTTTAACTGAATATCATTTTGTTTGTTAGTTAAAGTTCATTTTAATGAGTCAAACGCGAATTTTAAACGAAACTTACAATAATATAAGATGGTGCTTGAATTTGCTCTGTCTGTGAAGTACCTCATTGTGAGTACATGTATTTGTGAATAGATTTTGGGACCCCTTGCTAACTTCTTTTTAGAATTCAAGAGCTACGTTAAGCTATATATATATTAATGAATATTAATACAATACTAAAAAGTGACTAAAACTTTTTAATTCAGAATCTACATAAGTGTAATAATAAGTTGTGATGACTAGGTGCCTTCTCTCTAGTCTTATGCTGCTAAATTAGGGACTGCTAGTGCAGAGTGCCATCGTTTAGCTTTGCGCGAAGTTCCAAACAAATAAAACCTTCTGAAAGCTTTATGCGGCTATTTTAAATTAACGAAATTTGGCTTTAACCAGTGTGATGTAGAATTATAATGTTTTAACTTGTTGCTAATGCCTCGCTTCCAATTATCGAATCAACTCAATTACTTTTTTTTTTATAAATATTCCGCTATATGGTTAACATTAAGGTTTGGTTTTAATCAGGTGTAGTAATGTCAAAGCATTATCATATACTCACTTGTGTGTCTTTGGGGTGACAGAGGTTGACTTGAAGTCATATAGCACTCATTATCAAATCAGTTGCTTATCTAAAAGTGTTTTATACTTTACTTACTTTTACAATATATTTATGTTCTACTCTACATATTGTGGGATATTTTATAGTTGCAAATGCTCCTTGCAAATTCATTTGAAAAAATAACTGTGCAAAAAAACGTTTTCGCGCCTTAATTTGAGCAATCATTCACACTTTCCTGTTAATTTTCCAGTAAACCTGTACAGTCAATCGTGACAGTTACTTTATCTCTCTTGTGCTTTTTTCTGACTTCATTATTATTCAAATTTCTCGAATTTAAATGCAGATGCTTATTTTAAAACGCCTATGCATGGCTGTCTAAATTTGCATCTAAATTCACGGAGCTAGTTGTCAGACATCACCAAACATCATGACATCAGGATGGAGGGCTCTAATTTCAAAGTTCCTTAAACATATTAGTCAGTTCAGTCAAACCTGGAAGCTCCATAAGTCTCTTAATCTCCCATTTTGGGGAAATATCTTTCACGGCTTTTTCGAGATAGTTTCATTTATGTTTTCTAGAAGCTAAGACTCTATATAATACTTTTCCGATAGCTTTATTAAAGTTTTTGTAAGAAACGTAAGTAGATACACAAGGGTAATTTACAGGGAAGGGACATGTTTACCAATTTTGAAGCGTGGCGTATTAATCCCCTCACTTTTTGAAATATGGGGAAATGCTATTTTTCGAGTTAAATATTTTCCTCTCAATTACTTTTGCGTAAAACCATTTGTTATGAAAAACGAATTCTGCACTCTGACCGTACGAAAACTCATGAAACATTACATCCGCCGAAGTCATGGCACAACATGCGAAGGGTTTTGAAATACAAATATGCAGTTGGCCATTGGCGACTAAGGAAAGGAAATAAAGAATCGTGTATCTAGCGACCTGTTTGTTTTTTTCAATTCTTGTGAAGTTAGGTTAATTATGTACATTATTTTACTTCAGTGGCAGAGCTGTATGTGTGCGGAATTACAGTGCTAGAAACCGGGTTTCGATACATCCGGTAGGCAGAGCACAAATAACTCATTATGTAGTATTTTTGCTTAACTTGAAACAAACAAAATGATTTCACTTCTGTAAATCATACATAATATATATGTAGACAAGAGGTTCAAATTGTAAAAAGGGGTTGCTCGTACTGTTAGTGTAAGACAACGAATTAGAATTAAGGACATTTTAAAAACTCATTAGAAAATTTACTGTAGGAACTGAATTATAGTTTTTAAAAGACATGTTTGTATTTTAATTTTCTATATTTTAAAAGACAACAGTGTTATCCAGCGTTAACTTTTGTTCTTATTTTGATTGAGTTTATTTGCACTCAATTCATTATGGTTAGAACTTGTTTACAGTCGGAAAGCAACTAAAGATTTTAATCATTGAGACATAAAAGAAAAAGATAATAGAAGTGGAAAGGTATATATTTAGTAATTTTTGTTTGTTGCTCGAAAGTCGCGGGTTCGCATCCCGGTCGCGCCAAACATGCTCGCCCTATCAGCCGTGAGGGCCTTATAATGTTACGGTCAATCCCACTTTTCGTTGGTAAATGAGTAGCCCAAGAGTTGGCGTTGGGTGGTGATGACTAGCTGCCTTCCCTCTAGTCTTACACTGCTAAATTAGGGACGGCTAGCACAGATTGCCCTTGAGTAGCTTTGTGCGAAATTCCAAAACAAACAAACAAGCAATATTCTTATTTCAAACAAAGTCTGTAAAACTATTTTCAAGAAATGTTTCGCTATGATAGTATTTTTACTCTTCTTTTTAACTGTAGTATTATTAATGATGATTATTTCATTGAGTTTTACACTCTTATATAAGAATAAAGAATTCCAACTTTAAAAGTCTTTTAGATATGTGTTATGGGGTTTACAGTGGTACCTGAGTTTGGTCTTTTTACTGTCATGTTTATTGTGGGAGGAGTACAACAACAGACAGGTTTAAGCAGCAATGTTACACAGAATGTGAAGGCAGGAAGCCTAATGATTAAGAAATAGAACAATAACGTTTGTCCAGTTCAGTGGTATTTGAGACAGAAACCATAGAGTTAGGAAGTCGGAAAGAGATGACCTTGAAAATACTCTACATCAGTCAAACCAAAGGTTTGTTATGGGCAAAAAGTTCTGTAGTGCTTTGGCATCACAGCAATTTGTCTACTAAACGTTGGCTTTTAGAGGTTATGAGGAAACGGAAGTGGATTTAAGTCAACTGTTGGAGTCAGAGGGTGATTCTAAACTCTTTATGTGGTTGACGTATATCTAGGATTATGTTTTCCCTAAAATTCAAAATGAGATCCTGAGTTTAACGGACAATCCAGAGGATATTGCAAAGCATATAATGTTTTGCCACTTTTTCAAGATTTTCTCAGAAAAGAGCAGCCATTAGACTTTCATGTCCATTGTGATCTTTATTGTGTAAATCTCATTACTCAGAACCCTTGTACAGAATCTGACGTGATTTGGGATTCTTTGCAGTGGGTTTATGAGTCTGGATTTGTGAGACAATAACAAAATCTGAAACTGAATTTTACACTACTTTGAAACCGCTTTGCTCTACAAAGTGGACTCTTTATACCCCAACCATCTGGTCAGTGCTCAACCAGTACTAGCCAATGTTACTTACTTTGAATGAGATGGCTTCATCTAGGCCATTATATTCAGCAAACAAAATAAATTGAGTCCTGGAAATACTTCAGAAGCGGAAAACAGTCCTAGAATTAGTCCTAGCCAGTGAAATGATGGAAGAATTGGAGAACCTGAACAACTTCTTAAAAAAGAGAACACAAACCATTGCTGGGACACCTTTCTGCAATGGAATGTGTCAACACCAGTCTTAAAGGAGAAAGAACAAAGGAAAGCATATGAGAAAACAAATGGATTAATCTGCTCTTTTAATATCCGTCCAATTCAAATATGACATATCAAAAGACTACTCAAGTGATTTACTGGTGAGGCTGTTGCACGTGCACCAACATCTCTTTCGGAGTATTACAAACTGCTATATACTGTAGACTAGTAGTTCAGAGAGGTTTCTGAGCAGGGAGGTCGAAAATACACTTGAAAGATTGGAGTACGTTTACCTCATTGGAGAGACAGACAATATTTTGGGACGAAAACTAAAGAGTTGACAAGCAAATCATTATATGTGCAATTAGCCATGATCATCTCAAAAAATAAATCTTAAATTCCAACACTGAAGCTACAAACATTTTGAGGGACTTTCTGTTAGTTGTCCCTACTTCTCTATTGAAACTGTGAAGAGTTTCAGTGTTCTTATAACGCTGAAGACCAGGCTTCGTAGATCTATGAATCAAAGACGATTTAATAAATTAGCCATTTGCCACATTCTTGAAGAACAACTTAATTATTTAGAAAGAAAAAGACTCTGCTTACAATTCATTAGTACAATTGACCAGCGTAAGAATTTTTTTCTTTCGAGAAGTAGGAAGTTCCTGCTATCCACTGATTGGAAAGAGCAATTTAAAAGTTAACTATACGTTGGTTAAAGTTACTGCGAAGTAAAAAAAAAAATAGAGGTTTTGTCAAAATTGTATTATAATGTTTTTCTTCTAAAAACGAGTACAAATTGTATTATTATTGTATTATATTACTAACATTATTATTACCATATATATTTTATACCACTAGAGGGAAGTTTAAAGGTTTCGAAACACTCAATAAATGCTTTATTTTATTACGTTGGGGTTTATTTTGTTACTAAAAAAATGAATTTGTGATTTTAAGTGTTTTTTCAACTGTGTTGATGTAAATCCGAAAACTCACCGTTGTATTAGCGGAGGACTTTCTCTTTACTCATACACTACGAAATGATGGACGACTAGCGCAAATAACCCTCGGGTAGCTCTGCGCGAAATTCAAAAACAAACAAACAAACATATTTTAAATATTTTTTATCTTAACTGACAGAAGCCAATATATTGAATTTGTAGACGCAGTCATAGAACATCTGACCACTACATTCAATGCAGACAACAATGACATGAGGCAATACCTGGCACTTAAAAACATGATTAAATCTGGCAAGATTGACAACTCGGTTATAAACTTCTATAGAAAAATCTCTGCACAACGGATCGAGTTTCAGTTGCTCATGTTCAAAGTAACTTCAAGAGCAGTATCTCTGAAAGGTGCGAAGGATGCTTACTGTAAAATGTATGAAACAAGCCAGCAGATGTTAAACGAAGTGTTTCTTCTCAAGAAAATTTTGCTTGTATGTCCAGTATCCAGCTACAAATGTGAACGCAGCTTTTCTCATTAAGACGGTTAAAGACGTGGTTAAGGTCAACTATGTCTCAGTGCGGCCTCAACCATGTGGCAGTTTGTCACACTCACAAAGATGAGGTGCCAGTATAAATATAGAAGAGATTATGAAATAATTCATAAACAGATCATCACAAAGGAGATCTACGTTTGGGAACATGTAGACTAGAGGACCAATTAATAATTATGTGCTACATTGTATTGATGTGTAATTTTCAAGAGTACGCAGAGACATTTTAAATTATTTTTATCAAACAACATTTTCGGTAGATATAAACTTATAAAGGGTAATTACTAATTTTATTAATATTTGAAAACGTAATTCATGAAATGAAAGTTATAAGTAACCTTGTCAAGTATAATGGCCATCTTTTATACTGTGCAGGAATAAATTCATGTGACAGCTAATTTGTGACACATTTGTCTTTATTCTGTTAACATTTTGAAAACTGTTCACAAGACCTCACTTACACAAACCTACATGGAAACCTTGAAGTATCGTGGCAACACGATTACTCTGTGACTGTATGTTTATAGCTTTCAGGTTCTCGTAATTAGAGATTACCAATTTGCAAATTGAACAGCTCACATAAGTGGTTGCAAAAAATCATCGCCACTCCCATCAGGTGTAAAAACTCTACGCTCCAGGATTCTTTGTTATATATAAAGCTTCGTAATTGTCTGTATTGGATTTTTATGGCTACGTCTAAGAATGTTAAGTATCCTTCTGGTTTGGGTCGTTTAAGTGTTAACTTGGCTAAAAGGTAAAAGTTTATAGGAAATAGTGAAGCATTCTAGTGCTTCTATTGCAACTATAATCATTACCCCAGTGGCGCATTGGTTAGCGCACGGTACTTATAAGACAGTACTTGTGGGATATGCCGGGGTTGTGAGTTCGAGCCTCACATGGGGAATAAACATTTTGTTCTCTACCTCGTTGTCACGTAGGCAAAGCATTTCAATTGAAATTCACGATCTGATAATTTGGCCCGGCATGACCAGGTGGTTAAGACACTCGACTCGTAATCCGAGAGTCTCGGGTTCGAATTCCCTTCACACCAAACACGCTCGCCCTTTGAGTCATGGAGGCCTTATAAGGAGACTATCAATCCCAATATTTGTTGTTAAAAGACTAGCACATGAGTTATTGTGGACTGTGATACTAAATTAAAGACGGCTAGAGCAGATAACCGTCATGAATCTTAGCGCGAATTTCAAAACAAATCGTTTCGGAAATATGCCCTCGATATATCTCTACCATTTTTCTGTTATTAAACCTGTGTTTTATCTATATGTGTCAAGAGTTTTGATTTCTCGTGTCACTGCTGCACTGTAATCTTTTGCAACTCCATTGTCTGGTTTGTACAAAGTGTAGAAAATTACTGTTGTGTGAGACAAATATAAGTATTGTGTGGGTGGTTTCTAAAGTGATGTTTGCTGGAAAATGTCTTGATCCTCGTATACACTAAACATCCTCGCCCTTTCAGTCGTGGGGTCGTTATAATGTGACGATCAGTTGCAATATTAGTTGATAATAGAGTAGCCAACAGTTGGCGGTGGGTGGAGACAATTGCTGCTTTCCCTCTTGTGTGTGTGTGTGTTTTCTTTAGCAAAGCCACTTTGGTCTCTCATCTGAGTCTACCGAAGGGTATCGAACCCATGATTTTAACGTTGTAAATCCGTAAACTTACCGGTGTTATAGCGGAGGACTTTCCTTTTGTCATACACTACGAAATGATGGACGGTTATCGCGAATAACCATCGGGCAGCTCTTCGCGAAATTCAAAAACAAACAAACAAACATATTTTAAATATTTTTTATCTTAACTGACGTTTTTCCTTTGCAGTTTCGTTAGTGTTAATATACACAACCGTTTATTATTAGAATATTCGTTAAATTGTTAACACTCTAGTATTATAGTACAGTTATAACACTAACCATACAGCTGTAATAACATATTACGTATATGACTATTTTATAAGATATAAACATAAAAGATTTACTATATATTTTATGATTAGTTAAAACAAATAAACAGAAAATACAAGTTCTTAAAAACAGAAGTAAGTTGAAAGGATATAAAGTATACTTAAGGGTTAAAAACGAATTGTGAGACTGTGTGATATTCCACAGTATGCAAGTGTTAATCTGAAAGTAATGGTGTCAAGTGTATCGGTGTAATGTATTGTTTTTGAATGATGGTTTAGTTACATATGCCATCAAGTGTCTCTATTCATCTACGGATTATATTCTTTAATAAGTATAGTTTCCATATTTTTCTTTTTTAAAATCCTTCGTATTTTGTAAGGTAGAAATTTAAAATTGGTTTTCTGTGTTTTTTGTGTTCCCTGTCTGTACAACAATTGTTTCTGTTGAAGTGGTTTTGTGTTGGTCATACGTGTGTAACATACTGATGTGTTGTGAGACACGTGTGTCTAAAGTACTTCAACTTCTCTTATATATGCGTCTCCACATATATTACAAAGATTTGATAAACGAAGTTTTCGCGTGACACGTTTGTTCCACGGCGTTTTCTGTGGCGTTTCATGTTTTATCTGTTTTTTTTTTATGTTATGTTGGTTGTCAGTTGATACTGTTTAATGAGTTTACGAATCTCGGTTGTGATTACGTTGTTATTGAAAGGAATGTTCATTGCGGATATTTGCGTATGTTTGTTGCTGTTGTTGCAGAGTTATTGTTTTCTGTGGTTTCGAAACGCTGGCACTGTAATATTCGGTGTATCAGTTTCACAGTAGTAATGTATTAAAATCATTTTGCGCTGTTTGAATGGCATTCTGAGTGGAATTATTTCGATTTATTGTCTTTAATTATCAAATTATTGTTTCCACTTTAACTCGTTCTGGATGGTGTAATTTATTATGAAGAAATATCTGCTTATTATATTCTTTCAGGGCGGTAGATCCTGGGGGGATAGGGAATACATCCCCCCTTCATTTCAGGTGGGGGATATTGTGTATACAATAGACCCCATACAGTTTGGTCTGTTGAATTGTTTTATTGCATTACAGGCCTACAAATTGTGTGTTTGTTCTTGTGATTCTCGTGTTCTTACCAATCGATTTACATAATTAGGCCTAGATGTAGAATTTTTCAATAGCCGAAATGTACATCTTTAATATAGGCGTTCTTATAAGCTTTTCGATCTAAGCGATAGTTTGTAAGTATCAGTCAGAAGGCCTAAGTATACATGCAAGGCTTGCAAGCACTATCACAGAATCTACGTACGTCTTGTACGTAGTGTAAGATTAAGTAAAATTTTCATCACAACAGATTGAAGAGAGCGTGAAATTCGAAAATAATACTCCCAAGCGAAAACTTCTGTTATCTAGATTTGGTAGGCGATTTGCAGCTTGTAGCTGCGTCAATCTTATGTGTATATTGTGCGGTTTTCCTACGCTATTTGTTCTTATGCATGTCAAACCGGTTTTATTGTCGAACGCCTTACTCTCCTTAGCCGGCGAAGGTGCTGACCATAGTGTATATTTAGTGTACAGTTAACGACAGGTTCGGGCCGCTCGGATACAGACGCGCCTTTCATCGCCCCTCTCCGCTCCCTTTAGTTTGAGCTTCGATTTTACAACAGGGCTCATATCATCCAGACGGTCATCTAATACCACGACAGAAAGCAAAATCTCAAAATATCAACTTCTAGGGCAAGTGGTTTGATAAGTTCCCATGGCTGCACTTCGACAATCAGACTCAAAAGTCATATGCTTTCATTGTGCCAAGGCGTAAAATAGAGGTCTTTTTACAGGGAAATTGGAGAGGCCAGTGGAGTATTCCTTCATATCCACCGGTTTTTGCAACTGGAAAAAAGGCAAAACAGAAATTCAACGAACACCAATCCTCCTCTCCCCACAGATTCGATATATCTCCAGAAGGTTTACTTGATGTAACTCAGTGATTGTCTAGCTACATGATGGAAAAATGAAGCAGCAAGAAGAATGCAAAAGAAGTCTAGCGAAAAAAATTCAGAAGTTTACGTTTCTTACTGCGTCAAGATTTAGCATTACGTGGACATACTGATACGTGGGGAACTTCCTGCAGTTAATGAAGCTCCTGGAAGAGGAAGAACCTACTTGTTAAAAAAAAGCACATTCACATCACCCCAGGCTCGGAATGAAATAATGGAGACGTTCAGCCATCAAATGCTGAGCAACATAGCACACGAAGTGCAGCAAAGTAAAATCTTTGCATTAATGGTTAATGGCATTCAAGATGTTACAGGTGCCGAATGGGAAGCAATATGCGTACGATACGTAGATGAGAACCTTCCTTGACGTCCACGAGTAATTTCTTGGTTTGTACAGTGTTTCCAATACATCTGGTGAAACAATATCCTCGACCATACTTGATGTACTGACTCTACACTCAATTTACCAGTTTCAGGATTAAGAGCACAAACTTATGATGGAGCCGCTAACTTAACGATTGGAGCATGCGTAAAAACGAGAACACTATATTATTTTGCAAGTTAAACGTCACTTTCTTCTTCGTCATGCCACTATGAATGTGTGTTGACAAATCAGTTCTGATAAAACACCAGATATACTCTAGCTCTAGTTACAAGTTACTTTTCATGCAAAGAACAGTTGAGTAATGAAGAGAAAATTTTCGTTTTAACCGAAAATAGAAAGATAGAAATAAAACACATAAAATGAATTCAAGGAACTTGAAAATGACTCAGTATTCTCTAAAACAGTTCATCAGGAACATGTAAAGGAATAGCAAAAAGATGGTGCAAATTGTTTGGGATGATAAGTTTCATGGATGAATGACTATTCCAATGGAAATAAACAAAAAACACTACAACAAACTGTTCTTGTAGTATTAAATTGCTGATAAGTGTGGTCACTATAGACGAAAGGTTTTTTTCTTTAATTTGTTTTACACTTTTTTTAATCCATTTGCAAAGTGAACATTTAGCATGTGATTAAATAAGATCCACCTAAAACAAAACATGATTGGATTTTCTATAAAGTTTTGTAAAAATTAGGGTATGAAGGAGGCTATTATTCTTATTTTCTAATCTTATCTTTGATTACTTAGCCTAATATTGGGCATAAATGAACAATGACGAATCAGAGAACAGAATGAATACGAAACATTTAACTTTATGCTCGCTGATCGTTAAATGGAAAACTAGGGACAAACAGGATGAGAAAAAGAGTATTATCTCTTTTAAGTGATCTCAGGAAAGTCGAACCTTCTCAAGACTTGAGTAAAAACCTGACCCACACTTGTCCACTACGGTACCATTAAGTCTATTGTTATCTTCATTGAAGGGTACACGGTTCTGCTAAAAATATCTATAATATTAACATGGCCATGACTCTTTTTAGGACTACCGAGTAAGTAGAGAGTCCATGGCTCGATGGAGACCCTGGAGAAGACATGGGAAAAAACTGATTAAGAAAAGAGGTTTCGTATACCAATCCTTTTAGATGGTTTGTTTATTTGTTTTTGAATTTCGCGCAACACTACACGAGGGCTATTTGCACTAGCTGTTCCTAATTTAGCAGTGTAAGACTAGAGAGAAGGCAGCTAGTCATCATTACTCACGCCAACTTTTGGGCTACTCTTTTACCAACAAATGGTGGGTTGACTGTCGTCACATAATAAAGCTCTCGCGGCTGAAAGGGTAAGCATGTTTGATGTGACGGGAATTCGAACCTGCAACCCTCAGATTACGCGTCGAGCGCCCTAACCACATAGATATGCCGGGCCATTTTGAAGGATCTCATGAAAGCTTTTTACTGTTTTTGATTCTGTTAAACAAAAACAAAAATTCATGGTAGGTGTTTAGTTCTTCAAGGAGAGATATTTCGCTTTCTAAATTTGGGGTGTTCGAGGATAATGTTATTCCCCTTCGCGCCTCCGGCGTAAATGCTGCGAAAAGATAGGGGATTAGTAATTACAATTTGAGCGATTGTTGATGGTTGTTAACCAAGGGATTTGGCGAATGTTTGGTAGATGTAGAGGTAGAGAAGATCAAGCAAGTTTCTTCGGTGGTGATGACGGCTTTGATGATGTGGAGTTGATGGGAGTAAGAATGTCTATAGTATTCGAACAAATATGTCCCAGTTGTCGCCCTTTTAACAGGACTACTTGGTGACTGGGATTCATAAATCCAATGCCATGGCTAGAATTACAGCATTAAGAGTGCCAGGAAGTTAGATGTGGGGAGAACCCGAGAAAACCCACTTTCAGAGGACAGGCGCTGAATTGTCTACCTGTCCTGTGCCCAAAAATGAAAAAAAGCGTCATGGATTGATTAGTAATGTCTGTTGAGTGTACTTAGATGTCTTTCGAGGCTAGGCATTCATTGTAGAGATATTTTGTATAACGCTTGTTTTGTTTGTTTTGAATTTCGCGCAAACCTACACGAGTGCTATCTACGCTATTCGTTTCTAATTTAGCAGTGTAAGACTAGAAGGAAGACAGCTAGTCATCTAAACCCACTGTCATATTTTGGGTTACTCACTAACCAACGAATTGTGAGATTGACTGTTACATTATAACGAATCCACAGCTGAAAGGACGAGCATGTTTGGTTGGAAGTGTTTCTAACCGGTGGCCCACAGATTGTGAATCGAACACCCTAACCATCTGGCCCTGCCGAGTCGCAGGACTATCGTATGGGTTTAGTTTTGTTGTTGATGCATCGTTCTTAAGTTTGTAAGTATTATTAAAGTAAAATGTGCAGGACTTTCGTATAGATTTACTCTAATTGTGATTACATTCTCCTATCTTTATTAGTATTATTGACGTAAAATGTACAAGCTTGTAGTGTTAATCTAATAGCGGAGAAATATTTTGATTAGGAAATTTTAATGAATGTAAATGCTTTACAAAACCGACAAATTGCACTCAATGGAACATAAAAAAAAAAAAAAAAACTCGTGACGGAAGATCTTGAAATGTAGGAATTATTATAATTTAAACAATTTGTCCTTTATTAACCTCAACTGTTTGTCAGCTATCAGAAGTTAAATCACAGGCGTATTTATTGTGTCATATAAGACTAGAAGTAAAGTTAACGTATCTGTGAATATCAAATCAGTACAATGTGATTTGAAAAGGTAACATCCGGTTTCCAAGTGTTTTAAATTGTATATATTATCCGGAAGTGAACTGCAATAGAAGCTAGGGGACGTTACTCCCTATTATTCATCAAGGTAGCGAATAATAGAATTGACTTCTAATTATTTAATCTGTTTTTATATATATTTATTTGAATGCTGGGACTTCTTAGTTGTCATTTTATTTGAAATGTATCATTATGTAATTGAACAGAAACATGTTGTATCAGAGACCGTTCAGAGGGGTTTTGTTGTATAATTATACAATGCGAAACACAGAATTAAAGAATGTATTTAGAAGATTAATTCTAACGACTGTCGTGTAACCAACCAGTGATAAAACACGAGACGATGTTGTTACTAATATAAACAGGGACGACACTGCTACCTATGGGTAGGATTCTACGCTGTGCTCACTGAACAATTAACTCTATTGAGAAGCGAACAGTAAACCTATGGACTACGTTATGGAGCTTTATTTAAAAGATGATGCATCCATGCACACTTGGAAACACGGTAGGTGTGCTTCGTGCACTTCGTTAGTAATCAATACAGGGGTAACGAAGTACAATAAAACGTTGTGTAGTGCTTTGTACAACTATTTCGTTTGGTGTTGTAACAAGCACCCGGCGACAACCTATGGATATAACACCAATTACATCCGTGATAGGCAAAGCACAGACAACCTATTATGTAGCTTTGCGCTTAGCAACAAACTAAACAAGTCCGAATACGTAATACCACATAGAAAGCAGGCATAATCTGAAATTCTATCATATTTAAACATTATCTATTGTTTGAGTTGCTGGTTTTTTTGTCCAAAAAACTTTAATGAATGTGTTATTTCATATCCTTAAATCATAATTAGTTTGTAAAGTGTATGAACAAGCACTAAATATAGTCAGTAGTTTACTGACAGACATGTTTCAAAATGCACGTAAGATGGGGAGATGTATAGGCACAAGTATATTTTAATATCTACTGTTATGTTCATATTTACACTCAAGAAAAAAACTTTACAAATCTTTGTATGTAATAGAATAAACAGCTTTACTGACGTACACACCTTTAGTATGCTGAACAGTTAGTATGCAAGACAGTTGTATATGTCTATTAACAATTCATAACCTTTTTTTTAACACTATCCATATTATATATGTATATATCAGTATTACTATTTCGTTCCTTGCTTCCCCTCACGTGGCACAGCGGAATGTCTTCAGATATACTCCACAAGAAACTGGGGTTTGATCCTCCAGATGTGTAGCTTTTCTACTAATAACAAAGTGTAAACACAGATTTATTTATTATTATATTTGCATCTCAGCTTCAACTATTTGAAACCTGGGAAAGTCAACAGTAATTATGATAAAGAAAGTCACTGCTGTGGTAAAATCTTTGTCAACTTTACTTGCTTATTACAGGAACGGCAGGTGAGCAGTGTTTAATAAATCACGGTAACTTGCATCTTTACGAGATCTTCACACGAGTAATATTTATTGGAGAATGGGCCTTTAGTGGAACTTTTGATTTTGGACATGAGCCACGTTATAAATCCGAGTGATACCATAAAATATTCCCCTTCTAATTAGCTGTTTTCCATTTAATTGATTTGTTTGGAATTAAACACAAAGCTGCACAAATGGGCTATCTGTGCTCTAGCCGCCACTGGTATCGAAACCCAGCTTCTAGCGTTGTGAGTTTACAAACATACCATTGTGCCACTGGTACAATATAAACATGCTTTTATCTGCTTGTAATTATTATAGAAATTTTTAAACACCTCGTATATTTATTTCCTATGCAAAGTTAGTGTTAGAATGTGGCCCAGTAGGTTACTGAGATTGTCTTATACTAGTTACTTCATTTACTTCTTTCTTATGGTAGATAATGTCTATTCTGGCTGATAAGGTACTATAACAAAATAGTGTCTGTGTTCGATGGATATACGACTGCAATACTTTTTGCTAACTAAATTTACAATGCCTTTGTGTTATAGCCAACTAATGTTATTAGAGAATTATGGTTGTAAGGTAACACTATCAACTGGAGAGAGAAATCAAGTCTACTTTTATAATTGAAGTGCGTTATTTGGAGTTCACGGTATTTTGACCCTATGCAGACCAAACTCATTCAAATGAAAGTTGTAGGTCTAAAGACAGCCTAGTAGAAGCACCGAAAGTGACTTTGTCTGTGCAAATTTGTACTCTTTCTGTTTTAGTGTAGAAATAAAGATTTTGCTCATTTCGTCCGGTATCCTTATTTCACATACACTAAGAAACTTAGTCAGTTTTTTAAAAGTAGTTATCCATATACTTCGCGACCAAATCAACTTTGTTAGCAAGCTTTACTGAGCGATGCTTGTAAGTTTACCTGTCAAAATAATGAATTTTCAGAAAGTAAGGCACTTCTCTGTTATACGATTATGTTTAATATTTATCAAGCAGATTATTACAGAATATCAACTGTGGCTTTTCGTTGAATCAGTTATGATATAATAAAAATCTAACTCCTCAAGCAAGACAGTGTCGCTCAAGGTGCTTAAGAGAAACTCAGTAAAGAACATCCGTTAACCTGAAGATAACCCAAAGAAGGTTGAAACGTTGTTCTCTACTTTATTTTAATAAGTTTTAATACCCATACCAGTCGTCTTGAGATACATCACTCAAGAACAAATAGCCATGTTAGATTGTTTTGGATTAATAAAAAAGAGACAATTTTTTATTTATAAAAAAGTCACTGAATAATACTCATGCCTATAATAAATTACTCAATTATTAAGCCCATGATGCTTATGCTCTCTATTTTAAACGCGCAAAATAAAGGTACCGGTAATATGTGTACATTTAGTGTATTTTCTGCCATCTGTAGTTATAAGAATGAACGTAAGGATAATACCTTCTCTTTTTGTACTCGCAGATGGAAACTCCTCTTTGTTTGGTTTTTGTAAATATTTTCCCTGTTATGTCGTTCTAGCTCAAAGTAATTTGCAACCATAAAACAACAAAGATGTTTTAAATTAAAACCACTTCGAAATTTAATGTTTCAATATTTAATAACAAATATAAATACATATTTAAATAAAAATTATATTTTAATATTACACATTTTGATGTCTGTGTGTGTGTTTTTCGTATAGCAAAGCGAAAAAGGACTAACTATTCAGCCCACCGAGGGAAATCGAACCGCTTATTTTAGCGTTGTAAATCCGGAGACATACCGCTGTACTAGCGGGGGGCATTTTGATGACAACGTTCAATGTAGAAATGCACACTTTATGTTGTATTATTATGTATACATACAATTATAGACGCTATTTTCTTTGAAATTGTGCAGCTAGATTTCTTTATATTTAATTTAATAAAATCTAAGGGCAGTTACAGTTAATTATATAAGAAAAATGTTCTATGTATTTAATTACTTTTTTTTAATTTGGTTTTTATATAAGAATATAAACAAAGGATTTTAAAAAAGCTATCGATTTTAACTGAATATCTTGTTGATGGGTAGGTAAAGTGCATTTTAATGAGTCAAATGCGAATTTCAAACGAAACTTACAATAATGTAAGTTGGTGCTTGAATTTGCTCTGTCTGTCAAGTACCTCATTGTGAGTCGAACCTGCAACCCTCAGATTAAGCGTCGAGCGCTTTAACCACATAGTTATGCCGGGCCATTTTGAAGGATCTCATGAAAGCTTTTTACTGTTCCTGATTCTGTTAAACAAAACAAAAATTCGTGGTAGGTGTTTAGTTCTTGAAGGAGGATTTTTTCGCTTTCTTAAAACAGGGGTGTTCGAGGATAATGTTATTCCCCTTCGCGCCGCCGGAATGCTGTGAAAAGATAGGGGATTAGTAATTACAATTTGAGCGATTGTTGATGGTTGTTAACCAAGCGATTTGGCGAATGTTTGGTAGATGTAGAGGTAGAGAGAAGATCAAAGCATGTTTCTTCGGTGGTGATGACGGCTTTGATGATGTGGAGTTGATGGGAGTAAGAATGTCTATAGTATTCGAACAAATATGTCCCAGTAGTCGCCCTTTTAACAGGACTACTTGGTGACTGGATTCATAAATCAATGTCATGGCTAGAATCACAGCATTTAAGAGTGCCAGGAAATTAGATGTGGGGAGAACCCGGAGAAAACCCACTTTCAGAGGACAGGCGCTGAAGTGTCTACCTGTCCTGTGCCCAGAAATGAAAAGGAAGCGTCATGGATTGATTAGTATGTCTGTTGAGTGTACTTAGATGTCTCTTTGAGAGCACATTCATTGTAGAGAGATATTTTGTATAACGCTTGTTTTTTGTTTGTTTTGAATTTCGCGCAAACCTATACGAGGGCTATCTACGCTATTCGTTTCTAATTTAGCAGTGTAAGACTAGAAGGAAGACAGCCTAGTCATCTAAACCCACTGTCATATCTTGGGTAACTCACTAACCAACGAATTGTGAGATTGACTGTCACATTATAACGAATCCATGAAAGGACGAGCATGTTTGGTTGGAAGGGTCTCTAACCGGTGGTCCGCAGATTGTGAATCGAACCTAACCATCTGACCCTGCCGAGTCGCAGGACTATCGTAAAGTTTAGTTTTGATGTTGATGCATCGTTCTTAAGTTTGTAAGTATTATTAAAGTAAAATGTACAGGACTTTCGTATAGATTTACTAATTTAGTGATTATTATCCCTCTTTATTAGTATTATTGACGAAAAATGGCACAAGCTGTGTTAATCTAATAGCGGGAGAAATTTTTTGATTAGGGAAATTTTAATGAATGTAAATGCTTTACAAAACCGACAAATTACACTCAATGGAACACAAAAATAAAAAAAATCGTGACGGGATGATCTTGAAATTTGGAATTATTATAATTTAAACAATTTGTCTTTATTAACCTCATCTGTTTTCAGCCATCAGAAGTTAAATCACAGGCGTGTTTATTGTGTCATATAACACTCGAAGTAAAGTTAACGTATCTGTGAATATCAAATCAGTACAATGTGATTTGAAAAGGTAACATCCGGTTTCAAGTGTTTCTAATGTATATATTATCCGGCAGTGAACTGCTGCAATAGAAGCTATTTACTCCCTATATTCATCAAGGTGGCGAATAATAGAATTGACTTTCTAATTATTTAATCTGTTTTTTATATATATTTATTTGAAGCTGGGACATCTTAGTTGTCATTTTATTTGAAATGTATCATTATGTAATTGAACGAAACATGTAGTAGAGACCAGAGGGGTTTTGTTGTATAATTATACAATGCGAAACACAGAATTAAAGAATGTATTTAGAAGATTAATTCTAACGACTGTCGTGTAACACAACCAGTGATAAAACACGAGATGTTGTTACTAATATAAATGAGGGACGACACTGCTACCTATGGGTAGGATTTACGCTGTGCCCACTGTACAGTTAACTCTATTGAGAAGCGAACAGTAAACCTATGGGCTACGTTATGGTGCTTTATTTATATAAAAGATGATGCATCCATGCACACTTGGAAATACGGTAGGTGTGCTTCGATCACTTCGCTAGTAATCCAATACAGGGGCGACAAGTACAATAAAACGTTATTGGTGCTTTGTACAACTATTTCGTTTGGTGATGTAACAAGCACCAACGACACTATGGATATAACACCAAGTACATCCGTGATGAGCAAAAGCACAGACAACTAACCTATTATGTAGCTTTGCGCTTAGCAATAAATAAGACCGAATACGTAAGCCACCACATAGAAAGCAGTCATAATCTGAAAATTCTATCATATTTAAACATTATCTATTGTTTGAGTTGCTGCTTTTTTGTCCAAAAAACTTTAATGAATGTGTTATTTCATATCCTTAAATCATAATTAGTTAGTAAAGTGTGAACAAGCACTAAATGGTCAGTAGTTTACTGACAGACATGTTTCAAATCCACGTGAGATGGGGGAGATGTATAGGCACAAGTATATTTAATATCTACTGACATATTCGCATATTACTGGGGGCCATTTAATTAGTAGTTCAGAATTAGAGCGAAAGCAACAACCTTCCCTTAAATACAAAATTTATTACAATAAATTTCAACATGTATTTTAATGCCTGTTTCAACAATATGGCTTTAAAATGTTTTGATCTTGAGTTATTTTCTTTTTTGTGAAGTCTATCAGTAATTACCTACAAATATGTTGCTCTTGAAATTTACTATGCTATAAATTTGAAGGCGATATAAATAATCACTCATAAGTTGAGGTGCTTTTCAGTTTACAACAAGTGCTTATCATGGCACCTTTTAGTTATTATAGCAATATCTAAACTAAAATATCATTAAATTTAGGGTTATGTAAAATAGCAGAAACGTTAATAACATTTGGACATTTTTTTTATTGAATTTTCCTACTTTGTTTGTTTAATTCTGACACAAGGTTCAAGATGAGTCATGCTGATCCTATCAACATATTTTCCAACTAAAACATTATACAAAGATTGAAGTCCGTAAAGGATATTGTTCACGTGCTAAATATTTCTGTAAACATGCTTTTATCTGCTTGTAGTTATTATAGTAATTTTTAAGCACCTCGTATATTTATTTCCTATGCAAAGTTAGTGTTAGAATGTGGCCCAGAAGGTTACTGAGATTGTCTTATAGTAGATACTTCATTTAGTTCTTTCTCATGGTAGATAATGTCTATTCTGGCTGATAAGGTACTATGTAAGAAAATAGTGTCTGTGTTTGATGGATATACGACTGCAATACTCTTTGCTAACTAAATTTACAATGCCTTTTATATTTATAGCCAACTAATGTTATGAGAGAATTATGGTTGGCAGGTAAAACTATCAACTGGAGAGAAATCAACTCTACTTGTATAATTTAAGTGCGTTATTTGGGAGTTCACGGTATTTTGACCCTATGCAGACCAAACTCATTCGAATGAAAGTTGTAGGACTAAACACACAGCCTAGTAGAAGCACCGACAGTGACTTTGTGCCAAATTTGTACATTTTTTTCTTTCTGTTTTAGTGTAGAAATAAAGATTTTGCTCATTTCGTCCGGTATCCTTATTTCACATACACTAAGAAACTTAGTCAGTTTTTTAAAGTAGTTATCCATATACTTTGCGACCAAATCAACTTTATTAGCAAGAAACTGAGCGATGCTTGTAAGTTTACCTGTCAAAAAATAATGAATTTTCAGAAAGTAAGACAATTCTCTGTTATTATGTTTAATATTTATCAAGCAGATTATTACAGAATATCAACTGTGGGTTTTCGTTGAATCAGATATGATATAATAAAAATCTAACTCCTCAAGGAAGACAGTGTCGCTCAAGGTGAAACTCAAAGAACATCCGTTAACGTGAAGACAAACCCGAGGGTTGAAACGTTTTCTCTACTTTATTTTAATACCCATACCAGTCGTCTTGAGATACATCACTCAAGAACAAATAGGCATGTTAGATTGTTTTGGATTAATAAAAAGAGACAATTTTGTTTATAAAAGTCACTGAATAATACTCATGCTTATAATAAATTACTCAATTATTAAGCCCATGATGCTTATGCTCTCTTTCTTTCTTTAAATAACTTACCGTAATATGTGTACATTTTGTGTATTGTGCTGTCATCTGTAGTTATAAGAATGAACGTAAGGATAATACCTTCTCTTTTGTACTCGCAGATGGAAACTCTCTGTTTGGTTTTTTGTAAACATTTTCCCTGTTATGTCGTTTA
>NC_134826.1:125583205-125644610 GCF_004210375.1 Tachypleus tridentatus | reverse complement strand
GTGAGGCTGTTGCACGTGCACCAACATCTTTCGGTATTACAAACTGCTATATACTGTAGACTAGTAGTTCAGAGAGGTTTCTGGAGGTCGAAAATACACTTGAAAGATTGGAGTACGTTTACCTCATTGGAGAGAGCAGACAATATTTGGGACGAAAACTAAGAGTTACAAGCAAATCATTATATGCATTAGCCATGATCATCTCAAAATAAATCTTAAATTCCAACACTGAAGCTACAAACATTTTGAGGACTTCTTTCTGTGCTATTGTCCCTACTTATTGAAATGTGAAGAGTTTCAGTGTTCTATAACGCTGAAGACCAGGCTTTGCAGATCTATTGAATCAAAAGACGATTTGGCTATAAATTACGTCATTAACATTATTATTACCATATATATTTTATACCACTTAGAAGTTTAAAGGTTTCGAAACACTCAATAAATGCTTATTTTATTACGTTGGGGTTTATTTTTGTTTACTAAAAAAATGAATTTGTGATTTTAAGTGTTTTTTTCAACTGTGTTGATGTAAATCAAAACTCACCGTTGTATTAGCGGAGGACTTTTCTCTTTACTCATACACTACGAAATGATGGACGACTAGCGCGAATAACCTCGGGTAGCTCTGCGCGAAATTCAAAACAAACAAACAAACAGTACCATTTTAAATATTTTTTATCTTAACTGACAAGTGACATAGATTTATGTGGGCAGTCATAGAACATCTGACCACTACATTCAAATGCAGACAACAAGCTGACATGAGGCAATACCTGGCACTTAAAACATGATTAAATCTGGCAAGATTGACAACTCGGTTATAAACTTCTATAGAAAAAATCTGCACAACGGATCGAGTTTCAAGTTGCTCATGTTCAAAGTAACTTCAAGAGCAATATCTCTGAAAGGTGCGAAGGATGCTTACTGTAAAATGTATGAAACAAGCCAGCAGATGTTAAACAGAAGTGTTTCTTCTCAAGAAAATTTTGCTTGTATGTCCAGTATCAGCTACAAATGTGAACGCAGCTTTTCTCATTAAGACGGTTAAAGACGTGGTTATTAAGGTCAACTATGTCTCAGTGCCGTGCCTCAACCATGTGGCAGTTTGTCACACTCACAAAAGATGAGGTGCCAGTATAAATATAGAAGAGATTATGAAATATAATTCATGACAGATCATCACACAAGATCTACGTTTGGGAACATGTAGACTAGAGGGACCAATTAATAATTATGTGCTACATTGTATTGATGTGTAATTTTCAAGAGTACGCAGAGAAGAGACATTTTAATTATTTTTTATCAAACAACATTTTCGGTAGATATAAACTTATAAAGGGTAATTACTAATTTTATTAATGTTTGAAAACGTAATTCATGAAATGAGAAGTTATAAGTAACCTTGTCAAGTATATGTACATCTTCTTTTATACTGTGCAGGAATAAATTCATGTGACAGCTAATTTGTATTTTTATTTGTCTTTATTCTGTTAACATTTTGAAAACTGTTCTAAGACCTCACTTACACAACTTACATGACATAGCGGAAGTATCATTGGCAACACGATTACTCTCTGTGACAGTTATGTTTACCAGCTTTCAGGTTCTCGTAATTAGAGATTACCAATTTGCAAATTGAACAGCTCACATAAGTGGTTTACCAAAAAAATCCTCGCCACTCCCATCAGGTGTAAAAACTCTACGCTCCAGGATTCTTTGTTATATATAAAGCTTCGTAATTGTCTGTATTGGATTTTTATGGCTACGTCTAAGAATGTTAAGTATCCTTCTGGTTTGGGTCGTTTAAGTGTTAACTTGGCTAAAAGGTAAAATTTTATAGGAAATGGTAAGCATTCTAGTGCTTCTATTGCAACTATAATCATTTTACCCCAGTGGCGCATTGGTTAGCGCACGGTACTTATAAGACAGTACTTGTGGGATATGCCGGGGTTGTGAGTTCGAGCCTCACATGGGGAATAAACATTTGTTCTCTCTACCTCGTTGTCACGTAGGCAAAGCATTTCAATTGAAATTCACGATCTGATAATTTGGCCCGGCATGACCAGGTGGTTAAGACACTCGACTCGTAATCCGAGAGTCTCGGGTTCGAATTCCCTTCACACCAAACACGCTCGCCCTTTGAGTCATGGAGGCCTTATAAGGAGACTATCAATCCCAATATTTGTTGTTAAAAGACTAGCACATGAGTTATTGTGGACTGTGATACTAAATTAAAGACGGCTAGAGCAGATAACCGTCATGAATCTTAGCGCGAATTTCAAAACAAATCGTTTCGGAAATATGCCCTCGATATATCTCTACCATTTTTCTGTTATTAAACCTGTGTTTTATCTATATGTGTCAAGAGTTTTGATTTCTCGTGTCACTGCTGCACTGTAATCTTTTGCAACTCCATTGTCTGGTTTGTACAAAGTGTAGAAAATTACTGTTGTGTGAGACAAATATAAGTATTGTGTGGGTGGTTTCTAAAGTGATGTTTGCTGGAAAATGTCTTGATCCTCGTATACACTAAACATTCTCGCCCTTTCAGTCGTGGGGTCGTTATAATGTGACGATCAGTTGCAATATTAGTTGATAATAGAGTAGCCAACAGTTGGCGGTGGGTGGAGACGAATTGCTGCTTTCCCTCTTGTGTGTGTGTGTGTTTTCTTTAGCAAAGAAACTTTGGTCTCTCATCTGAGTCTACCGAAGGGTATCGAACCCATGATTTTAACGTTGTAAATCCGTAAACTTAACGGTGTTATAGCGGAGGACTTTTCCTTTTGTCATACACTACGAAATGATGGACGGTTATCGCGAATAACCATCGGGCAGCTCTTCGCGAAATTCAAAAACAAACAAACAAACATATTTTAAATATTTTTTATCTTAACTGACGTTTTTCCTTTGCAGTTTCGTTGGTGTTAATATACACAACCGTTTATTATTAGAATATTCGTTAAATTGTTAACACTCTAGTATTATAGTACAGTTATAACACTAACCATACAGCTGTAATAACTTATTACGTATATGACTATTTGATAAGATATAAACATAAAAAGATTTACTATATATTTTATGATTAGTTAAAAACAAATAAACAGAAAATACAAGTTCTTAAAAAACAGAAGTAAGTTGAAAGGATATAAAGTATACTTAAAGGTTAAAAACGAATTGTGAGACTGTGTGATATTCCACAGTATGCAAGTGTTAATCTGAAAGTAATGGTGTCAAGTGTATCGGTGTAATGTATTGTTTTTGAATGATGGTTTAGCTACATATGCCATCAAGTGTCTCTATTCATCTACGGATTATATTCTTTAATAAGAATAGTTTCCATATTTTTCTTTTTAAAATCCTTCGTATTTTGTAAGGTAGAAATTTAAAATTGGTTTTCTGTGTTTTTGTGTTCCCTGTCTGTACAACAATTGTTTCTGTTGAAGTGAATTTGTGTTGGTCATCCGTGTGTAACATACTGATGTGTTGTGAGACACGTGTGTCTAAAGTACTTCCAGCTTCTCTTATATATGCGTCTCCACATATATTACAAAGATTTGATAAACGAAGTTTTTCGCGTGACACGTTTGTTCCACGGCGTTTTCTGTGGCGTTTCATGTTTTATCTGTTTTTTATGTTATGTTGGTTGTCAGTTGATACTGTTTAATGAGTTTACGAATCTCGGTTGTGATTACGTTGTTATTGAAAGGAATGTTCATTGCGGATATTTGCGTATGTTTGTTGCTGTTGTTGCAGAGTTATTGTTTTCTGTGGTTTCGAAACGCTGGCACTGTAATATTCGGTGTATCAGTTTCACAGTAGTAATGTATTAAAATCATTTTGCGCTGTTTGAATGGCATTCTGAGTGGAATAATTTCGATTTATTGTCTTTAATTATCAAATTATTGTTTCCACTTTAACTCGTTCTGGATGGTGTAATTTATTATGAAGAAATATCTGCTTATTATATTCTTTCAGGGCGGTAGATCCTGGGGGGATGGGGAATACATCCCCCCTTCATTTCAGGTGGGGGATATTGTGTATACAATCATCCCCCATATAGTTTGGTCTGTTGAATTGTTTTATTGCATTACAGGCCTACAAATTGTGTGTTTGTTCTTGTGATTCTCGTGTTCTTACCAATCGATTTACATAATTAGGCCTAGATGTAGAATTTTTCAATAGCCGAAATGTACATCTTTAATATAGGCGTTCTTATAAGCTTTTCGATCTAAGCGATAGTTTGTAAGTATCAGTCAGAAGGCCTAAGTATACATGCAAGGCTTGCAAGCACTATCACAGAATCTACGTACGTCTTGTACGTAGTGTAAGATTAAGTAAAATTTTCATCACAACAGATTGAAGAGAGCGTGAAATTCGAAAATAATACTCCCAAGCGAATACTCCTGTAATCTAGATCTGGCAGGCGATTTGCAACTTGTAGCTGCGTCAATCTTATGTGTATATTGTGCGGTTTTCCTACGCTATTTGTTCTTATGCATGTCTAACCGGTTTTATTGTCGAACGCCTTACTCTCCTTAGCCGGCGAAGGTGCTGACCATAGTGTATATTTAGTGTACAGTTAACGACAGGTTCGGGCCGCTCGGATCCAGACGCGCCTTTCATCGCCCTCTCCGCTCCCCTTTAGTTTGAGCTTTGATTTTACAACAGGGCTCATATCATCCAGACGGTCATCTAATACCACGACAGAAAGCAAAATCTCAAAATATCAACTTCTAGGGCAAGTGGTTTGATAAGTTTCCATGGCTGCACTTCGACAATCAAATTCAAAAAGTCATATGCTTTCTTTGTGCCAAGGCGTAAAATAGGGGTCTTTTTACCGGGAAATTGGAGAGGCCAGTGGAGTATTCCTTCATATCCACCGGTTTTTGCAACTGGAAAAAAGGCAAAACAGAAATTCAACGAACACTAATCCTCCTCTCCCCACAGATTCGATACATCTCCAGAAGGTTTACTTGATGTAACTCCAGTGATTGTCTAGCTACATGATGGAAAAATGAAGCAGCAAGAAGAATGCAAAAGAAGTCTAGCGAAAAAATTCCGAAGTTTACGTTTCTTACTGCGTCAAGATTTAGCATTACGTGGACATACTGATACGGTGGGGAACTTCCTGCAGTTAATGAAGCTCCTGGAAGAGGAAGAACCTACTTGTTAAAAAAAAGCACATTCACATCACCCCAGGCTCGGAATGAAATAATGGAGACGTTCAGCCATCAAATGCTGAGCAACATAGCACACGAAGTGCAGCAAAGTAAAATCTTTGCATTAATGGTTAATGGCATTCAAGATGTTACAGGTGCCGAATGGGAAGCAATATGCGTACGATACGTCGATGAGAACCTTCCTTGACGTCCACGAGTAATTTCTTGGTTTGTACAGTGTTTCCAATACATCTGGTGAAACAATATCCTCGACCATACTTGATGTACTGACTCTACACAATTTACCAGTCTCAGGATTAAGAGCACAAACTTATGATGGAGCCGCTAACTTAACGATTGGAGCATGCGTAAAAAACGAGAACACTATATTATTTTGCAAGTTAAACGTCACTTTCTTCTTCGTCATGCCACTATGAATGTGTGTTGACAAATCAGTTCTGATAAAACACCAGATATACTCTAGCTCTAGTTACAAGTTACTTTTCATGCAAAGAACAGTTGAGTAATGAAGAGAAAATTTTCGTTTTTAACCGAAAATAGAAAGATAGAAATAAAACACATAAAATGAATTCAAGGAACTTGAAAATGACTCAGTATTTTCTAAAAACAGTTCATCAGGAACATGTAAAAGGAATAGCAAAAAGATGGTGCAAATTGTTTGGGATGATAAGTTTCATGGATGAATGACTATTCCAATGGAAATAAAGAAAAACACTAGAACAAACTGTTCTTGTAGTATTAAATTGCTGATATGTGTGGTCACTATATACCAAAGGTTTTTTCTTTAATTTGTTTTACACTTTTTTTAATCCATTTGCAAAGTGAACATTTAGCATGTGCTTAAATAAGATCCACCTAAAACAAAACATGATTGGATTTTCTATAAAGTTTTGTAAAATTAGGGTATGTAGTAGGCTATTATTCTTATTTTCTAATCTTATCTTTGATTACTTAGCCTAATATTGGGCATAAATGAACAATGACGAATCAGAGAACAGAATGAATATCAAACATTTAACTTTATGCTCGCTTATCGTTAAATGGAAAACTAGGGACAAACAGGATGAGAAAAAGAGTATTATCTCTTTTAAGTGATCTCACGAAAGTCGAACCTTCTCAAGACTTGAGTAAAAACCTGACCCACACTTGTCCACTACGGTACCATTAAGTCTATTGTTATCTTCATTGAAGGGTACACGGTTCTGCTAAAAATATCTATAATATTAACATGGCCATGACTCTTTTTAGGACTACCGAGTAAGTAGACAGTCCATGGCTCGATGGAGACCCTGGAGAAGACATAGGAAAAAACTGATTAAGAAAAGAGGTTTCGTATACCAATCCTTTTAGATGGTTTGTTTATTTGTTTTTGAATTTCGCGCAACACTACACGAGGGCTATTTGCACTAGCTGTTCCTAATTTAGCAGTGTAAGACTAGAGAGAAGTCAGCTAGTCATCATTACTCACGCCAACTTTTGGGCTACTCTTTTACCAACAAATGGTGGGTTGACTGTCGTCACATAGTAAAGCTCTCGCGGCTGAAAGGGTAAGCATGTTTGATGTGACGGGAATTCGAACCTGCAACCCTCAGATTACGCGTCGAGCGCCCTAACCACATAGATATGCCGGGCCATTTTGAAGGATCTCATGAAAGCTTTTTTACTGTTTTTGATTCTGTTAAACAAAAACAAAAATTCATGGTAGGTGTTTAGTTCTTCAAGGAGAGATATTTCGCTTTCTATATTTGGGGTGTTCGAGGATAATGTTATTCCCCTTCGCGCCACCGGCGTAAATGCTGTGAAAAGATAGGGGATTAGTAATTACAATTTGAGCGATTGTTGATGGTTGTTACCAAGGGATTTGGCGAATGTTTGGTAGATGTAGAGGTAGAGAGAAGATCATGCAAGTTTCTTCGGTGGTGATAACGGCTTTGATGATGTGGAGTTGATGGGAGTAAGATGTCTATAGTATTCGAACAAATATGTCCCAGTTGTCGCCCTTTTAACAGGAATACTTGGTGACTGGAATTGATAAATCCAATGCCATGGCTAGAATCACAGCATTTAAGAGTGCCAGGAAATTAGATGTGGGGGAGAACCCCGAGAAAACCCACTTTCAGAGGACAGGCGCTGAATTGTCTACCTGTCCTGTGCCCAAAAATGAAAAATCCAGCGTCATGGATTGATTAGTAATGTCTGTTGAGTGTACTTAGATGTCTTTCAAGGCTAGGCATTCATTGTAGAGAGATATTTTGTATAACGCTTGTTTTTTGTTTGTTTTGAATTTCGCGCAAACCTACACGAGTGCTATCTACGCTATTCGTTTCTAATTTAGCAGTGTAAGACTAGAAGGAAGACAGCTAGTCATCTAAACCCACTGTCATATTTTGGGTTACTCACTAACCAACGAATTGTGAGATTGACTGTTACATTATAACGAATCCACAGCTGAAAGGACGAGCATGTTTGGTTGGAAGGGTCTCTAACCGGTGGCCCGCAGATTGTGAATCGAAAACCCTAACCATCTGGCCCTGCCGAGTCGCAGGATTATCGTATGGGTTTAGTTTTTTGTTGATGCATCGTTCTTAAGTTTGTAAGCATTATTAAAGTAAAATGTGCAGGACTTTCGTATAGATTTACTCTAATTGTGATTACATTCTCCCTATCTTTATTAGTATTATTGACGTAAAATGTATAAGCTTGTAATGTTAATCTAATAGCGGAGAAATATTTGATGAGGGAAATTTTAATGAATGTAAATGCTTTACAAAACCGACAAATTGCACTCAATGGAACATAAAAAAAAAACTCGTAACGGAAGATCTTGAAATGTAGGAATTATTATAATTTAAACAATTTGTCCTTTATTAACCTCACCTGTTTGTCAGCCATCAGAAGTTAAATCACTGGCGTGTTTATTGTGTCATATAAGAATCGAAGTAAAGTTAACGTATCTGTGAATATCAAATCAGTACAATGTGATTTGAAAAGGTAACATCCTGTTTCCAAGTGTTTTAAATTGTATATATTATCCGGAAGTGAACTGCAATAGAAGCTAGGGGGACGTTACTCCCTATTATTCATCAAGGTAGCGAATAATAGAAATGACTTCCTAATTATTTAATCTGTTTTTATATATATTTATTTGAATGCTGGGACTTCTTAGTTGTCATTTTATTTGAAATGTATCATTATGTAATTGAACGAAACATGTTGTATCAGAGACCGTTCAGAGGGGGTTTTTGTTGTATAATTATACAATGCGAAACACAGAATTAAAGAATGTATTTAGAAGATTAATTCTAACGACTGTCGTGTAACCAACCAGTGATAAAACACGAGACGATGTTGTTACTAATATAAACAGGGACGACACTGCTACCTATGGGTAGGATTCTACGCTGTGCTCACTGAACAATTAACTCTATTGAGAAGCGAACAGTAAACCTATGGACTACGTTATGGAGCTTTATTTAAAAAGATGATGCATCCATGCACACTTGGAAACACGGTATGCGTGCTTCGTGCACTTCGTTAGTAATCCAATACAGGGGTAACGAAGTACAATAAAACGTTGTGTAGTGCTTTGTACAACTATTTCGTTTGGTGTTGTAACAAGCACTCGGCGACAACCTATGGATATAACACCAAATTACATCCCGTGATAGGCAAAGCACAGACAACCTATTATGTAGCTTTGCGCTTAGCAACAAACTAAACAAGACCGAATACGTAATACCACATAGAAAGCAGGCATAATCTGAAATTCTATCATATTTAAACATTATCTACTGTTTGAGTTGCTGGTTTTTTTGTCCAAAAAACATTAATGAATGTGTTATTTCATATCCTTAAATCATAATTAGTTTGTAAAGTGTATGAACAAGCACTAAATATAGTCAGTAGTTTACTGACAGACATGTTTCAAAATGCACGTGAAATGGGGAGATGTATAGGCATAATTATATTTTAATATCTACTGTTATGTTCATATTTACACTCAAGAAAAAACTTTACCAATGTTTGTATGTAATAGAATAAATAGCTATACTGACGTACACACCTTTAGTATGCTGAACAGTTAGTATGCAAGACAGTTGTATATGTCTATTAACAATTCATAACCTTTTTTTTAACACTATCCATATTATATATGTATATATCAGTATTACTATTTCGTTCCTTGCTTCCCCTCACGTGGCACAGCGGAATGTCTTCAGATATACTCCACAAGAAACTGGGGTTTGATCCTCCAGATGTGTAGCTTTTCTACTAATAACAAAGTGTAAACACAGATTTATTTATTATTATATTTGCATCTCAGCTTCAACTATTTGAAACCTGGGAAAGTCAACAGTAATTATGATAAAGAAAGTCACTGCTGTGGTAAAATCTTTGTCAACTTTACTTGCTTATTACAGGAACGGCAGGTGAGCAGTGTTTAATAAATCACGGTAACTTGCATCTTTACGAGATCTTCACACGAGTAATATTTATTGGAGAATGGGCCTTTAGTGGAACTTTTGATTTTGGACATGAGCCACGTTATAAATCCGAGTGATACCATAAAATATTCCCCGCTTCTAATTAGCTGTTTTCCATTTAATTGATTTGTTTGGAATTAAACACAAAGCTGCACAAATGGGCTATCTGTGCTCTAGCCGCCACTGGTATCGAAACCCAGCTTCTAGCGTTGTGAGTTTACAAACATACCATTGTGCCACTGGTACAATATAAACATGCTTTTATCTGCTTGTAATTATTATAGAAATTTTTAAACACCTCGTATATTTATTTCCTATGCAAAGTTAGTGTTAGAATGTGGCCCAGTAGGTTACTGAGATTGTCTTATACTAGTTACTTCATTTACTTCTTTCTTATGGTAGATAATGTCTATTCTGGCTGATAAGGTACTATAACAAAATAGTGTCTGTGTTCGATGGATATACGACTGCAATACTTTTTGCTAACTAAATTTACAATGCCTTTGTGTTATAGCCAACTAATGTTATTAGAGAATTATGGTTGTAAGGTAACACTATCAACTGGAGAGAGAAATCAAGTCTACTTTTATAATTGAAGTGCGTTATTTGGAGTTCACGGTATTTTGACCCTATGCAGACCAAACTCATTCAAATGAAAGTTGTAGGTCTAAAGACAGCCTAGTAGAAGCACCGAAAGTGACTTTGTCTGTGCAAATTTGTACTTCTTTCTGTTTTAGTGTAGAAATAAAGATTTTGCTCATTTCGTCCGGTATCCTTATTTCACATACACTAAGAAACTTAGTCAGTTTTTTAAAAGTAGTTATCCATATACTTCGCGACCAAATCAACTTTGTTAGCAAGCTTTACTGAGCGATGCTTGTAAGTTTACCTGTCAAAATAATGAATTTTCAGAAAGTAAGGCACTTCTCTGTTATACGATTATGTTTAATATTTATCAAGCAGATTATTACAGAATATCAACTGTGGCTTTTTCGTTGAATCAGTTATGATATAATAAAAATCTAACTCCTCAAGCAAGACAGTGTCGCTCAAGGTGCTTAAGAGAAACTCAGTAAAGAACATCCGTTAACCTGAAGATAACCCAAAGAAGGTTGAAACGTTGTTCTCTACTTTATTTTAATAAGTTTTAATACCCATACCAGTCGTCTTGAGATACATCACTCAAGAACAAATAGCCATGTTAGATTGTTTTGGATTAATAAAAAAGAGACAATTTTTTATTTATAAAAAAGTCACTGAATAATACTCATGCCTATAATAAATTACTCAATTATTAAGCCCATGATGCTCATGCTCTCTATTTTAAACGCGCAAAATAAAGGTACCGGTAATATGTGTACATTTAGTGTATTTTCTGCCATCTGTAGTTATAAGAATGAACGTAAGGATAATACCTTCTCTTTTTGTACTCGCAGATGGAAACTCCTCTTTGTTTGGTTTTTTGTAAATATTTTCCCTGTTATGTCGTTCTAGCTCAAAGTAATTTGCAACCATAAAACAACAAAGATGTTTTAAATTAAAACCACTTCGAAATTTAATGTTTCAATATTTAATAACAAATATAAATACATATTTAAATAAAAATTATATTTTAATATTACACATTTTGATGTCTGTGTGTGTGTTTTTCGTATAGCAAAGCGAAAAAGGACTAACTATTCAGCCCACCGAGGGAAATCGAACCGCTTATTTTAGCGTTGTAAATCCGGAGACATACCGCTGTACTAGCGGGGGGCATTTTGATGACAACGTTCAATGTAGAAATGCACACCTTTATGTTGTATTATTATGTATACATACAATTATAGACGCTATTTTCTTTGAAATTGTGCAGCTAGATTTCTTTATATTTAATTTAATAAAATCTAAGGGCAGTTACAGTTAATTATATAAGAAAAATGTTCTATGTATTTAATTACTTTTTTTTAATTTGGTTTTTATATAAGAATATAAACAAAGGATTTTAAAAAAGCTATCGATTTTAACTGAATATCTTGTTGATGGGTAGGTAAAGTGCATTTTAATGAGTCAAATGCGAATTTCAAACGAAACTTACAATAATGTAAGTTGGTGCTTGAATTTGCTCTGTCTGTCAAGTACCTCATTGTGAGTCGAACCTGCAACCCTCAGATTAAGCGTCGAGCGCTTTAACCACATAGTTATGCCGGGCCATTTTGAAGGATCTCATGAAAGCTTTTTACTGTTCCTGATTCTGTTAAACAAAAACAAAAATTCGTGGTAGGTGTTTAGTTCTTGAAGGAGAGATTTTTCGCTTTCTAAAACAGGGGTGTTCGAGGATAATGTTATTCCCCTTCGCGCCGCCGGAATGCTGTGAAAAGATAGGGGATTAGTAATTACAATTTGAGCGATTGTTGATGGTTGTTAACCAAGCGATTTGGCGAATGTTTGGTAGATGTAGAGGTAGAGAGAAGATCAAAGCATGTTTCTTCGGTGGTGATGACGGCTTTGATGATGTGGAGTTGATGGGAGTAAGAATGTCTATAGTATTCGAACAAATATGTCCCAGTAGTCGCCCTTTTAACAGGACTACTTGGTGACTGGGATTCATAAATCCAATGTCATGGCTAGAATCACAGCATTTAAGAGTGCCAGGAAATTAGATGTGGGGGAGAACCCCGAGAAAACCCACTTTCAGAGGACAGGCGCTGAAGTGTCTACCTGTCCTGTGCCCAGAAATGAAAAGGAAGCGTCATGGATTGATTAGTAATGTCTGTTGAGTGTACTTAGATGTCTTTCGAGGCTAGGCATTCATTGTAGAGAGATATTTTGTATAACGCTTGTTTTTGTTTGTTTTGAATTTCGCGCAAACCTATACGAGGGCTATCTACGCTATTCGTTTCTAATTTAGCAGTGTAAGACTAGAAGGAAGACAGCTAGTCATCTAAACCCACTGTCATATCTTGGGTAACTCACTAACCAACGAATTGTGAGATTGACTGTCACATTATAACGAATCCATAGCTGAAAGGACGAGCATGTTTGGTTGGAAGGGTCTCTAACCGGTGGTCCGCAGATTGTGAATCGAAAACCCTAACCATCTGACCCTGCCGAGTCGCAGGACTATCGTAGAAGTTTAGTTTTGATGTTGATGCATCGTTCTTAAGTTTGTAAGTATTATTAAAGTAAAATGTACAGGACTTTCGTATAGATTTACTCTAATTGTGATTACATTATCCCTATCTTTATTAGTATTATTGACGAAAAATGTACAAGCTTGTAGTGTTAATCTAATAGCGGAGAAATTTTTTGATTAGGGAAATTTTAATGAATGTAAATGCTTTACAAAACCGACAAATTGCACTCAATGGAACACAAAAATAAAAAAAACTCGTGACGGATGATCTTGAAATTTAGGAATTATTATAATTTAAACAATTTGTCCTTTATTAACCTCATCTGTTTTTCAGCCATCAGAAGTTAAATCACAGGCGTGTTTATTGTGTCATATAAGACTCGAAGTAAAGTTAACGTATCTGTGAATATCAAATCAGTACAATGTGATTTGAAAAGGTAACATCCGGTTTCCAAGTGTTCTAACTTGTATATATTATCCGGCAGTGAACTGCAATAGAAGCTAGGGGACGTTACTCCCTATTATTCATCAAGGTAGCGAATAATAGAATTGACTTTCTAATTATTTAATCTGTTTTTATATATATTTATTTGAATGCTGGGACATCTTAGTTGTCATTTTATTTGAAATGTATCATTATGTAATTGAACGAAACATGTTGTATTAGAGACCGTTCAGAGGGGGTTTTTGTTGTATAATTATACAATGCGAAACACAGAATTAAAGAATGTATTTAGAAGATTAATTCTAACGACTGTCGTGTAACCAACCAGTGATAAAACACGAGACGATGTTGTTACTAATATAAACAGGGACGACACTGCTACCTATGGGTAGGATTTTACGCTGTGCCCACTGTACAGTTAACTCCATTGAGAAGCGAACAGTAAACCTATGGGCTACGTTATGGTGCTTTATTTATAAAAGATGATGCATCCATGCACACTTGGAAATACGGTAGGTGTGCTTCGATCACTTCGCTAGTAATCCAATACAGGGGTAACGAAGTACAATAAAACGTTGTGTAGTGCTTTGTACAACTATTTCGTTTGGTGATGTAACAAGCACCCGGCGACACCCTATGGATATAACACCAAGTACATCCCGTGATAGGCAAAGCACAGACAACCTATTATGTAGCTTTGCGCTTAGCAACAAACTAAACAAGACCGAATACGTAATACCACATAGAAAGCAGTCATAATCTGAAATTCTATCATATTTAAACATTATCTATTGTTTGAGTTGCTGCTTTTTTTGTCCAAAAAACTTTAATGAATGTGTTATTTCATATCCTTAAATCATAATTAGTTAGTAAAGTGTATGAACAAGCACTAAATATAGTCAGTAGTTTACTGACAGACATGTTTCAAAATCCACGTGAGATGGGGAGATGTATAGGCACAAGTATATTTTAATATCTACTGTTATGTTCATATTACTGGGGGGCCATTTAATTAGTAGTTCAGAATTAAAGACGGCATGCGTAACCTTCCCTTAAATACAAAATTTATTACAATAAATTTCAACATGTATTTTAATGCCTGTTTCAACAATATGGCTTTAAAATGTTTTGATCTTGGTTAATTTGCCCATTTTCTTTTGTGAAGTCTATCAGTAATTATGCCTACAAATATGTTGCTCTTGAAATTTACTATGCTATAAATTTGAAGGCGATATAAATAATCACTTGTATAAGTTGAGGTGCTTTTCAGTTTACAACAAGTGCTTATCGCCGGTAACACCTTTTAGTTATTATAGCAATCATCTAAAAACTACAAATATCGCTAAATTTGGGTTATCATAAAATAGCAGAAACGTTAATAACATTTGGACTGTATTTTTTATTGAATTTTCCTACTTTGTTTGTTTAATTCTGACACAAAGTTTCAGATGAGTCATGCTGATCCTATCAACATATTTCCAACTAAAACATTATACAAAGATTGAAGTCCGTAAAAGGATATTGTTCACGTGCTAAATATTTCTGTAAACATGCTTTTATCTGCTTGTAGTTATTATAGTAATTTTTAAACACCTCGTATATTTATTTCCTATGCAAAGTTAGTGTTAGAATGTGGCCCAGAAGGTTACTGAGATTGTCTTATAGTAGATACTTCATTTAGTTCTTTCTCATGGTAGATAATGTCTATTCTGGCTGATAAGGTACTGTAAGAAAATAGTGTCTGTGTTTGATGGATATACGACTGCAATACTCTTTGCTAATTAAATTTACAATGCCTTTATGTTATAGCCAACTAATGTTATGAGAGAATTATGGTTGTAAGGTAAAACTATCAACTGGAGAGAGAAATCAACTCTACTTGTATAATTTAAGTGCGTTATTTGGAGTTCACGGTATTTTGACCCTATGCAGACCAAACTCATTCGAATGAAAGTTGTAGGACTAAACACAGCCTAGTAGAAGCACCGACAGTGACTTTGTCTGTGCAAATTTGTACATTTTTTTCTTTCTGTTTTAGTGTAGAAATAAAGATTTTGCTCATTTCGTCCGGTATCCTTATTTCACATACACTAAGAAACTTAGTCAGTTTTTAAAAAGTAGTTATCCATATACTTTGCGACCAAATCAACTTTATTAGCAAGCTTAACTGAGCGATGCTTGTAAGTTTACCTGTCAAAATAATGAATTTTCAGAAAGTAAGACAATTCTCTGTTATAAGATTATGTTTAATATTTATCAAGCAGATTATTACAGAATATCAACTGTGGGTTTTTCGTTGAATCAGATATGATATAATAAAAATCTAACTCCTCAAGGAAGACAGTGTCGCTCAAGGTGCTTAAGAGAAACTCAGTAAAGAACATCCGTTAACCTGAAGAGAACCCAAAGAAGGTTGAAACGTTTTTCTCTACTTTATTTTAATACCCATACCAGTCGTCTTGAGATACATCACTCAAGAACAAATAGGCATGTTAGATTGTTTTGGATTAATAAAAAAGAGACAATTTTTATTTATAAAAAGTCACTGAATAATACTCATGCTTATAATAAATTACTCAATTATTAAGCCCATGATGCTTATGCTCTCTATTTTAAACGCGCAAAATAAAGGTACCGGTAATATGTGTACATTTAGTGTATTGTGCTGTCATCTGTAGTTATAAGAATGAACGTAAGGATAATACCTTCTCTTTTGTACTCGCAGATGGAAACTCCTCTTTGTTTGGTTTTTGTAAACATTTTCCCTGTTATGTCGTTCTAGCTCAAAGTAATTTGCAACCATAAAACAACAAAGATGTTTTAAATTAAAACCACTTCGAAATTTAGTGTTTCAATATTTAATGACAAATATAAATACATATTTAAATAAAAATTATATTTTAATGTTACACAATTTGATGTCTGTGTGTGTGTTTTTCGTATAGCAAAGCCACAAAGGACTATCTGTTCAGCCCACCGAGGGAAATCGAACCGCTGATTTTAGCGTTGTAAATCCGGAGACATACCGCTCTACTAGCGGAGGGCATTTTGGTTACAACGTTCAAAGTAGCAATGCACACCTTCATGTTGTATTGTTATGTATACATACATTTATAGACGCTATTTTCTTTGAAATTGTGCAGCTAGATTTCTTTATATTTAATTTAACAAAATCTAAGGGCAGTTACAGTTAATTATATAAGAAAAATGTTCTATGTATTTAATTACTTTGGTTTTTATATAAGAATATAAACAAAGGATATTAAAAAAACTATCGATTTTAACTGAATATCTTGTTGCGCGAAGTTTCAAACAAATAAAACCTTCTGAAAGCTTTATGCGGCTATTTTAAATTAACGAAATTGGGATTTAACCAGTGTGATGTAGCATTATAAGGTTTTAACTTGTTTCTAATACCTCGCTTCCAATTATCGAATAAACTCAATTACTTTTCTTTTATAAATATTCCGCTATATGGTTACCATTAAGGTTTGGTTTTAATCAGGTGTAGTAATGTCAAAGCATTATCATATACTCACTTGTGTGTCTTTGGGGTGATAGAGGTTGACTTGAAGTCATATAGCACTCATTATCAAATCAGTTGCTTATCTAAAAGTGTTTTATACTTTACTTACTTTTTACAATATATTTATGTTCTACTCTACATATTGTGGGATATTTTATAGTTGCAAATGCTCCTTGCAAATTCATGGGAAAAAAATAACTGTGCAAGAAACGTTTTAGCGCCTTAATTTGAGAAATCATTCACACTTTCCTGTTAATTTTCCAGTAAACCTGTACAGTCAATCGTGACAGTTGCTTTATCTCTCTTGTGCTTCCTTCTGACTTCATTATTATTAAAATTTTCGGAATTTAAATACAGATGCTTATTTTAAAACGCCTATCCACGGCTGTCTAAATTTGCATCTAAATTCACGGAGCTAGTTTTCAGACATCACCAAACATCATGACATCAGGATGGAGGACTCTAATTTCAAAGTTCCTTAAACATGTTAGTCAGTTCAGTCAAACCTGAAAGCTCCTTAAGTTCTGGGGAAATCTCTTCACGGGAATTGCGGGATAGTTTCATTTATGTTTTCTAGAAGCTAAGAGTCTATATAATACTTTTCCGATAGCTTTATTAAAGTTTTTGTAAGAAACGTAAGTAGATACACAAGGGTAATTTACAGGGAAGGGACATGTTTACCAATTTTGAAGCGTAGCGTATTATCCCCTCACTTTTTGAAATATGGGGATATGCTATTTTTCGAGTTAAATATTTTCCTCTCAATTACTTTTGCGTAAAACCATTTGTTATGACAAACGAATTCTGCTCTCTGACCGTACGAAAACTCAAGAAACATTACATCTGCCGAAGTCTTGGCACAACATGCGAAGCGTTTTCAAATACAAATAGGCAGTTGGCCATTGGCGACTAAGAAAAGGAAATAAAGAATCGTGTATCTGGCGAACTGTTTGTTTTTTTTCAATTCCTGTGAAGTTAGATTAATTATGTACATTATTTCACTTCAGTGGCAGAGCTGTATGTGTGCGGACTTACAGTGCTAGAAACCGGGTTTCGATACATCTGGTGGGCAGAGCACAAATAACTCATTATGTAGTATTTTTGCTTAACTTGAAACAAACAAAATGATTTCACTTCTGTAAATCATACATAATATATATGTAGACAAGAGGCTCAAATTGTAAAAAGTGGTTGTTCGTACTGTTAGTGTAAGACAACGAATTAGAATTAAGGACATTTTAAAAACTCATTAGAAAATTTACTGTAGGAACTAAATTATAGTTTTTAAAAGACATGTTTGTATTTTTATTTTCTATATTTTAAAAGACAACAGTGTTATCCAGCGTTAGCTTTTGTTCTTATTTTGATTGAGTTTATTTGCACTCAATTCATTATGGTTAGAACTTGTTTACAGTCGGAAAAAAACTAAAGATTTTAATCATTGAGACATAAAAGAAAAAGATAATAGAAGTGGAAAGGTATATATTTAGTAATTTTTGTTTATTGCTCGAGGGTTATCTGTGCTAGCCGTCCCTAATTTAGCAGTGCAAGACTAGAGGGAAGGCAGGTAGTCATCACCATCCACCGCCAACTCTTGGGCTACTCCTTTAACAACGAATAGTGGGATTGACCGTCATTGTATAACGCCCCCACGGGTGAAAGCGCAAGCATGTTTGGCGCGACGGGGATGCGAACCCGCGACCCTCAGATTACGAACCGCATGCCTTAACACGTTTGGGATTTAGTAAGTTATTATGGAAAAGATGTTGTTCAATTCATTGTTCAAAGGAAGAATTTTCTTGCTTGTGACTAATGTGAATGTAATTAAATAAACTTACGATTCTTTCATGAAATTTGATATGTCTTATATCTGAAATTATTTATGTGTACTCTGAACAAAGTGGAACGAATATTTGATGAACAATAATAAGATGAGTCGAAATGTAGCGCAAATAGTAACTAGGACAAACTAACAGTTTAAGGAAGTAGTGATTTCTTTTGATTATTAAGACTAAACAGTTAACAAGCTCTTACAATCACAGATGCTGTAAATATTCAAGATGCTAATCTGTGTGTTAGTGAATTAATGACAGATCATTGTTTTCGATTTTGGGGAGGTAGGAACTCGTTTAGCTCGCTGTTGTTTGTTTTTGAATTTTGCGCAAAGCTACACGAGAGTTATCTGCGCTAGCCCTCCATAATTTAACAGTGTAGGACTAGAGGGAATGCAGCTAGTCATCACCACCCACAACCAACTCTTGGGCTGCTCTTTTACCAACGAATAGTGGGACTGACCGTCACGGCTGAAAGGACGATCATGTTTGGTGTGACAGGGATTCTAACTTGCGACTCTCGGATTAAGAATCTAGTGCCTTAACCACTTGGCCATGCCGGGGCGAGGCGGCTGTTTTGTAAAAGAACAGGTAGTACATTAATATCTTTTTACAACCCTCAAAAGGACCTTTATTTTTTATTTTTTGTTTCGTTTATGTACACCAGGAAGTAAGGTCAGGTGTTAATGTGCTCTTTCAATTTCTTAGCTGCATATATAATTTTTCTTGTTTAATAAATGATCTCGATATAATTAATTTTTTTTTTCACTTTATTAAATCTTAAAGAGATTTTACGTGGAAACTGTGTTAATATTTATAAGTTACAGGTTACAAAAGCAGAAATGCATAACTAAATGGTTATTTTATAAATATATCAATCCATTTTTACTGGGCTACCAAATCAGTGTTAAGTGGGCCAAGATTTAACCAACTTGGAAAGTTTTTGACTGACAGAAGTTGAGCAACAATATCAAAAACAGTAAAGAGGAAAAAGTGGACATAAAGCGTTTTTAACAAGCAAAGCTCTTTGGATTGTTTTTGATGAGGTAAACTTGTAGTCACAGCCGTGAATATCAGATCATTACCATTTCAAGTGGGTTTTTTCGTCATCAAGAATAATAAAACTTCTTTCCTTACATTTCTTCTTTTACAATGTGTCTTCATCTGTGATGTGAAAGCATCGTATTATATAAGGCTTGCTACTCGTAATCTGAGGGTCGCGGGTTCGCATCCCGGTCGCGCCAAACTTACTCGCCCTTTCAGCCGTGAGGGCCTTATAATGTTTCGGTCAATCCCACTATTCGTTGGTAAAAGAGTAGCCCAAGAGTTGGCGGAGGGTGGTGATGACTAGCTGCCTTCCCTCTAGTCTTACACTACAAAATTAGGGACGGCTAGCACAGATAGCCCTCGAGTAGCTTTGTGCGAAATTCCAAAACAAACAAACAAGCAATATTCTTATTTCAAACAAAGTCTGTAAAACTATTTTCAAGAAATGTTTCACTACGATAGTATTTTTACTCTTCTTCTTAACTGTGGTATTATTAACGATGATTATTTCATTGAGTTTTACACTCTTATATAAGAATAAAGAATTCCAATTTTAAAAGTCTTTTAGATATGTGTTATGGGGTTTACTGTGGTACCTAAATTTGGTCTTTTTTACTGTCATGTTTATTGTGGG
This sequence comes from Tachypleus tridentatus, assembly GCF_004210375.1. Classification (NCBI taxonomy): domain Eukaryota; kingdom Metazoa; phylum Arthropoda; class Merostomata; order Xiphosura; family Limulidae; genus Tachypleus; species Tachypleus tridentatus. The sequence goes on along the minus strand of NC_134826.1, from coordinate 125,624,344 downwards.
AGGAGGTACAACAACAGACAGGTTTAAGCAGCAATGTTACAGAGAATGTGAAGGCAGGAAGCCTAATGATAAAGAAATAGAACAATAACTTTTGTCCAGTTCAGTGGTATTTGAGACAGAAACCATAGAGTTAGGAAGTCGGAAAGAGATGACCTTGAAAATACTCTACATCAGTCAAACCAAAGGTTCGTTATGAGCAAAAAGTTCTGTAGTGCTTTGGCATCACAGCAATTTGTCTACTGAAGGTTGGCTTTTTAGAGGTTATGAGGAAACGGAAGTGGATTTAAGTCAACTGTTGGAGTCAGAGGGTGATTCTAAACTCTTTATGTGGTTGACGTATATCTAGGATTATGTCTTCCCTAAAATTCAAAATGAGATCCCGAGTTTAACGGACAATGCAGAGATATTGCAAAGCATATAATTTTTTGCCACTTTTTCAAGATTTTGTTAGAAAAGAGCAGCCATTAGACTTTCATGTCCATTGTGATCTTTATTGTGTAAATCTCATTACTCAGCCAACTTGTACAGAATCTTACGTGATTTGGGATTCTTTGCAGTGGGTTTATGAGTTTGGATGCTTGTTTGACAATCGTGGAAACTCAATATAATTTCTGAGACAATAACAAAATTTGAAACTGAATTTTACACTACTTTGAAATCGCTTTGCTCTACAAAGTAGACTCTTTATACACCAACCATTCGGTCAGTGCTCAACCAGTACGAGCCAATGTTACTTAGTTTCAATGAGATGGCTTGATCTAGGCCATCATATTCAGCAAACAAAATAAATTGAGTCCTGGAAATACTTCAGAAGCTGAAACAGTCCTAGGATTAGTCCTAGCCAGTGAAATGATGGAGGAATTGGAGAACCTGAACAACTTCTTAAAAAAGAGAACACAAACCATTGCTGGGACACCTTTCTGCAATGGAGTGTGTCAACAGCAGTCTTAAAGGAGAAAGAACAAAGGAAAGCTTTAGAAAAGCATATGAGAAAAACAATTGGATTAATCTACTCTTTTAATATCCGTCCAATTCAAATATGACATATGAAAAGACTACTCAAGCGATTTACTGGTGAGGCTGTTGCACGTGCACCAACATCTCTTTCGGAGTAATACAAACTGCTATATACTGTAGACATGTAGTTCAGAGAGGTTTCTGAGCAGGGAGGTCCAAAATACATTTGAAAGATTGAGTACGTTTACCTCATTGGAGAGTCAGACAATATTTTGGGACGAAAACTCAGAGTTGACAAGCAAATCATTATATGTGCAATTAGCCATGATCATCTCAAAAAAAAAATTAAAAAATCTTCAATTCCAACACTGAAGCTACAAACATTTTGAGGGACATTCTGTTAGTTGTCCCTACTTCTCTATTGAAACTGTGAAGAGTTTCAGTGTTCTTATAACGCTGAAGACCAGGCTTCGTAGATCTATGAAACAAAGACGACTTAATAAATTAGCCATTTGCCACATTCTTAAGAACAACTTAATTATTTAGAAAGAAAAGACTCTGCTAACAATTCATTACTACAATTGACCAGCGTAAGAATTTTTTTCTTTCGAGAACTAGGAAGTTCTTGCTATCCACTGATAGGAAAGAGTAATTTGAAAGTTAACTACACGTTTGTTTAAGTTACTGTGAAGTAAAAAAATAGAGGTTTTGTGAAAATTGTCTTATAATGTTTTTCTTCCAAAAACGTCTTGGAAAATTTCTTGATCCTCGTATACTTTAAACATCCTCGCCCTTTTAGTCGTGGGGTCGTTATAATGTGACAATTAATTGCAATATTAGTTGATAATAGAGTAGCCAACAGTTGGCGGTAAGTGGAGACGAATTTCTGCTTTCCCTCTTGTGTGTGTGTGTGTTTTCTTTATCAAAGCCACATTGATCTTTCATCTGACTCTACCGAAGGGTATCGAACCCATGATTTTAACGTTGTAAATCCGTAAACTTACCGGTGTGTTAGAGGAGGACTTTCCCATTACTCATTCACTACGAAATGATGGACGGCTAGCGCGAATAACCCTCGGGTAGCTCTGCGCGAAATTCAAAAACAAACAAACAAACATATTTTAAATATTTTTTATCTTAACTGACGTTTTTCCTTTGCAGTTTCGTTAGTGTTAATATACACAACCGTTTATTATTAGAATATTCGTTAAATTATAACACTCTAATATTATAGTACAGTTATAACACTAACCATACAGCTGTACTAAGGCGTAAAATAGAGGTCTTTTACAGGAAATTGGAGGCCAGTGGAGTATTCCTTCATATCCACCGGTTTTGCAACTGGAAAAAGGCAAAACAGAAATTCAACGAACACCAATCCTCCTCTCCCCACAGATTCGATATATCTCCAGAAGGTTTACTTGATATAACTCCAGTGATTGTCTAGCTACATGATGGAAAAATGAAGCAGCAGGAACAATGCAAAAGAAGTCTAGCGAAAAAATTCAGAAGTTTGCGTTTCTTACTGCGTCAAGCTTTAGCATTACGTGGACATACTGATACGGTAGGGAACCTTGTCGTCCACGAGTAATTTCTTGGTTTGTACAATGTTTCCAATACAACTGGTGAAATAATATCCTGGACCATACTTGATGTACTGACTAGACTCAATTTACCAGTTTCAGGATTTAGAGCACAAACTTGTGATGGAGCCGCTAACTTAACGATTGGAGCATGCGTAAAAAACAAGAACACTATATTATTTTGCAAGTTAAACGTCACTTTCTTCTTCGTCATGCCACAATGAATGTGTGTTGACAAATCAGTTCTGATAAAACACCAGATATACTCTAGTTCTTGTTACAAGTTTCTTTTCATCCAAAGAACAGTTGAGTAATGAAGATAAAATTTTCGTTTTTAACCGAAAATAGGAAGATAGAAATAAAACACATAAAATGCATTCAAGGAATTTGAAAATGACTCAGTATTCTCTAAAAACAGTTCATTAGAAACGTAAAAGGAATAGCAAGAAGATGGTGCAAATTGTTTGGGGTGATAGGTTTCATGGATGAATGACTATTCCAATGGAAATAAACAAAAACACAATAACAAACTGTTCTTGTAGTATTAACTTGCTGATAAATATGGTCACTATAGACGAAAGGTTTTTTCTTTCATTTTTTCACACTTTTATTAATCCATTTGCAAAGTGAACATTTAGCATGGGATTAAATAAGATCCACCTAAAACAAAATATGATTGGATTTTCTATAAAGTTAAGTAAAAATTAGGGTATGTAGGAGGTTATTATTCTTATTTTCTAATCTTATCTTTGATTACTTAGCCTAATATTGGGCATAAATGTATTGAACAATGACGAATCAGAGAACAGAATGAATACCAAACATTTAACTTTATGCTCGCTGATCGTTAAATGGAAAACTAGGGACAAACAGGATGAGAAAAAGAGTATTATCTCTTTTAATTGACCTCAGGAAAGTCGAACCTTCTCAAGACTTGAGTAAAAAACCTGACCCACACTTGTCCACTACGGTACCATTAAGTCTATTGTTATCTTCATTGAAGGGTACACGGTTCTGATAAAAATATCTATAATATTAACATGGCCATGACTCTTTTTAGGACTACCGAGTAAAGTAGAGAGTCCATGGCTCGATGGAGACCCTGGAGAAGACATGGGAAAAAACTGATTAAGAAAAGAGGTTTCGTATACCAATCCTTTTAGTTGGTTTGTTTATTTGTTTTTGAATTTCGCACAACACTACACGAGGGCTATTTGCACTAGCTGTTCCTAATTTAGCAGTGTAAGACTAGAGAGAAGGCAGCTAGTCATCATTACTCACGCCAACTTTTGGGCTACTCTTTTACCAACAAATGGTGGGCTGACTGTCGTCACATAATAAAGCCCTCGCGTCTGAAAGGGTAAGCATGTTTGATGTCACGGGAATACGAACCTGCAATCCTCAGATTACGCGTTGAGCGCCCTAACCACATACTTAGTCCGGGCCATTTTGAAGGATCTCATGAAAGCTTTTTACTGTTCCTGATTCTGTTAAACAAAAAGAAAAATTCGTGGTAGGTGTTTAGTTCTTGAAGGAGAGATTTTTCGCTTTCTGAAACTGGGGTGTTCGAGGATAATGTTATTCTCCTTCGCGCCGACGGCGTAAATGCTGTGAAAAGATAGGGGATTAGTAATTACAATTTGAGCGATTGTTGATGGTTGTTAACCAAGCGATTTGGCGAATGTTTGGTAGATGTAGAGGTAGAGAGAAGATCAAAGCAAGTTTCTTCGGTGGTGATGACGGCTTTGATGATGTGGAGTTGATGGGAGTAAGAATGTCTATAGTATTCGAACAAATATGTCCCAGTAGTCGCCCTTTAACAGGACTACTTGGTGACTGGGATTCATAAATCCAATGTCATGGCTAGAATTACAGCATTTAAGAGTGCCAGGAAATTAGATGTGGGGAGAACCCCGAGAAACCCACTTTTAGAGGACAGGCGCTATCTACCTGTCCTGTGCCCAGAAATGAAAAGGAAGCGTCATGGATTGATTAGTAATGTCTGTTGAGAGTGCTTAGATGTCTTTCGAGGCTAGGCATTCATTGTAGAGAGATATTTTGTATAACGCTTGTTTTTGTTTGTTTTGAATTTCGCGCAAACCTATACGATTGCTATCTACGCTATTTGTTTCTAATTTAGCAGTGTAAGACTAGAAGGAAGACAGCTAGTCATCTAAACCCACTGTCATATCTTGGGTTACTCACTAACCAACGAATTGTGAGATTGACATTATAACGAATCCACAGCTGAAAGGAGGAGCATGTTTGGTTGGAAGGGTCTCTAACCGGTGGCCCGCAGATTGTGAATCGAAAGACCTAACCATCTGGCCCTGCCGAGTCGCAGGACTATCGTATGGGTTTAGTTTTGTTGTTGATGCATCGTTCTTAAGTTTGTAAGTATTATTAAAGTAAAATGTACAGGACTTTCGTATAGATTTACTCTAATTGTGATTTCATTCTCCCTATCTTTATTAGTATTATTGACGTAAAATGTACAAGCTTGTAGTGTTAATCTAATAGCGGAGAAATATTTTGATCAGGGAAATTTTAATGAATGTAAATGCTTTACAAAACCGACAAATTGCACTCAATGGAACATAAAAATAAAAAAAACTCGTGACGGAAGATCTTGAAATGTAGGAATTATTATAATTTAAACAATTTGTCCTTTATTAACCTCACCTGTTTGTCAGCCATCAGAAGTTAAATCACAGGCGAGTTTATTGTGTCATATAAGACTCGAAGTAAAGTTAACGTATCTGTGAATATCAAATCAGTACAATGTGATTTGAAAAGGTAACATACGGTTTCCAAGTGTTCTAAATTGTATATATTATCCGGAAGTGAACTGCAATAGAAGCTAGGGGACGTTACTCCCTATTATTCATCAAGGTAGCGAATAATAGAATTGACTTCCTAATTATTTAATCTGTTTTTATATATATTTATTTGAATGCTGGGACTTCTTAGTTGTCATTTTATTTGAAATGTATCATTATGTAATTGAACGAAACATGTTGTATCAGAGACCGTTCAGAGGGGTTTTGTTGTATAATTATACAATGCGAAACACAGAATTAAAGAATGTATTTAGAAATTTAATTCTAACGACTGTCGTGTAACCAACCAGTGATAAAACACGAGACGATGTTGTTACTAATATAAACAGGGACGACACTGCTACCTATGGGTATGACTCTACGCTTTGCCCACTGAACAATTAATAACATTGAGAAGCGAACAGTAAACCTATGGACTACGTTATGGAGCTTATTTATAAAAGATGATGCATCCATGCACACTTGGAAACACGGTAGGTGTGCTTCGTGCACTTCGTTAGTAATCCAATACAGGGGTAACGAAGTACAATAAAACGTTGTGTAGTGCTTTGTACAACTATTTCGTTTGGTGTTGTAACAAGCACCCGGGGACAACCTATGGATATAACACCAAGTACATCCCGTGATAGGCAAAGCACACACAACCTATTATGTAGCTTTGCGCTTAGCAACAAACTAAACAAGACCGAATACGTAATACCACATAGAAACTAGGCATAATCTGAAGTTCTATCATATTTAAACATTATCTATTGTTTGAGTTGCTGTTTTTTTTCGTCCAAAAAAGTTTAATGAATGTGTTATTTCATATCCTTAAATCATAATTAGTTAGTAAAGTGTATGAACAAGCACTAAATATAGTCAGTAGTTTACTGACAGACATGTTTCAAAATGCACGTAAGATAGGGAGATGTATAGGCACAAGTATATTTTAATATCTACTGTTATGTTCATATTTACACTCAAGAAAAAAACTGTGCAAATGTTTGTATGTAATAGAATAAACAGCTTTACTGACGTACACACCTTTAGTATGCTGAACAGTTAGTATGCAAGACAGTTGTATATGTCTATTAACAATTCATAACCTTTTTTTATCACTATCCATATTATATATGTATATATCAGTATTACTATTTCGTTCCTTGCTTTCCCTCACGTGGCACAGCGGAATGTCTTCAGATATACTCCACTAGAAACTGGGGTTTGATCCTCCAGATGTGTAGCTTTTCTACTGATAACAAAGTGTAAACATAGATTTATTTATTATTATTTTTGCATCTCAGCTTCAACTATTTGAAACCTGGGAAAGTCAAAACTAATTATGATAAAGAAAGTCACTGCTGTGGTAAAATCTTTGTTAACTTTACTTGCTTATTACAGGAACGGCAGGTGAGCAGTGTTTAATAAATCACGGTAACTTGCATCTTTACGAGATCTTCACACGAGTAATATTTATTGGAGAATGGGCCTTTGGTGGAACTTTTGATTTTGGACATGAGCCACGTTATAAATCCGAGTGATACCATAAAATATTCCTCGCTTCTAATTAGCTGCTTTCCATTTAATTGATTTGTTTGGAATTAAACACAAAGCTGCACAAATGGGCTATCTGTGCTCTAGCCGCCACGGGTATCGAAACCCAGCTTCTAGCGTTGTGAGTCCACAAACATACCATTGTGCCACTGGGGCCATTTAATTAGTAGTTCAGAATTAAAGACGGCATGCGTAACCTTCCTTAAATACAAAATTTATTACAATAAATTTCAACATGTATTTTAATGCCTGTTTCAACAATATGGCTTTAAAATGTTTTGATCTTGTTTAATTTGCCCATTTTCTTTTGTGAAGTGTATCGGTAATTAAGCCTACAAATATGTTGCTCTTGAAATTTACTATGTTATAAATTTGAAGGCGATATAAATAATCACTTGTATAAGTTGAGGTGCTTTTCAGTTTACAACAAGTGCTTATAGCCGGTAACACCTTTTAGTTATTATAGCAATCATCTAAAAACTACAAATATCGCTAAATTTGCGTTATCATAAAATAGCAGAAACGTTAATAACATTTGGACTGTATTTTTTATTGAATTTTCCTACTTTGTTTGTTTAATTCTGACACAAAGTTTCAGATGACTCATGCTGATCCTATCAACATATTTCCAACTAAAACCTTATAAAAAGATTGAAGTCCGTAAAAGAATATTGTTCGCGTGCTAAATATCTCTGTAAACATGCTTTTATCTGCTTGTAATTATTATAGAAATTTTTAAACACCTCGTATATTTATTTCCTATGCAAAGTTAGTGTTAGAATGTAACCAGAAGGTTACTGAGATTGCCTTATACTAGTGACTACATTTAGTTCTTTCTTATGGTAGATAATGTCTATTCTGGCTGATAAGGTACTATAACAAAATAGTGTCTGTGTTCGATAGATATACGACTGCAATACCCTTTGCTAACTAAATTTACAATGCCTTTATGTTATAGCCAACTAATGTTATGAGAGAATTATGGTTGTAAGGTAACACTATCAACTGGAGAGAGAAAACAAGTATACTTGTATAATTTAAGTGCGTTATTTGGAGTTCACGGTATTTTGACCCTATGCAGACCAAACTCATTCAAATGAAAGTTGTAGGACTAAACACAGCCTTGTAGAAGCACCGACAGTGACTTTGTCCATGCAAATTTGTACATTTTTTTCTTTCTGTTTTAGTGTAGAAATAAAGATTTTGCTCATTTCGTCCGGTATCCTTATTTCACATACACTAAGAAACTTAGTTAGTTTTAAAAGTAGTTATCCATATACTTCGCGACCAAATCAACTTTATTAGCAAGCTTAACTGAGCGATGCTTGTAAGTTTACCTGTCAAAATAATGAATTTTCAGAAAGTAAGACAATTCTCTGTTATAAGATTATGTTTAATATTTATCAAGCAGATTATTACAGAATATCAACTGTGGCTTTTTCGTTGAACCAGTTATGATATAATAAAAATCTAACTCCTCAAGCAAGACAGTGTCGCTCAAGGTGCTTAAGAGAAACTCAGTAAAGAACATCCGTTAACCTGAAGATAACCCAAAGAAGGTTGAAACGTTTTTCTCTACTTTATTTTAATAAGTTTTAATACCCATACCAGTCGTCTTGAGATACATCACTCAAGAACAAATAGGCATGTTAGATTGTTTTGGATTAATAAAAAAGAGACAATTTTTTGTTTATAAGAACTCACTGAATAATACTCATGCCTGTAATAAATTACTCAATTATTTAGCCAATGAAGCTTATGCTCTCTCTTTTAAACACGCAAAATAAAGGTACCGGTAATATGTGTACATTTAATGTATTGTGCTGCCATCTGTAGTTATAAGAATGAAAGTAAGGATAATACATTCTCTTGTACTCGCAGATGGAAACTCCTCTTTGTTTGGTTTTTGTAAACATTTTCCCTGTTATGTCGTTCTAGCTCAAAGTAATTTGCAACCGTAAAACAACAAAGATGTTTTAAATTAAAACCACTTTTAAATTTAGTGTTTCAATATTTAATGACAAATATAAATACATATTTAAATAAAAATTATATTTTAATATTACACATTTTGATGTCTGTGTGTGTGTTTTTCGTATAGCAAAGCCACAAAGGACTATCTGTTCAGCCCACCGAGGGAAATCGAACCGCTGATTTTAGCGTTGTAAATCGGAGACATACCGCTCTACTAGCGGAGGGCATTTTGGTGACAACGTTCAAAGTAGCAATGCACACCTTCATGTTGTATTGTTATGTATACATACATTTATAGACGCTATTTTCTTTGAAATTGTGCAGCTAGATTACTTTATATTTAATTTAACAAAATATAAGGGCAGTTACAGTTAATTATATAAGAAAAATGTTCTATGTATTTAATTACTTTGGTTTTTATATAAGAATATAAACAAAGGATATTAAAAAAACTATCGATTTTAACTGAATATCTTGTTGATGGGTAGGTAAAGTGCATTTTAATGAGTCAAATGCGAATTTCAAACGAAACTTACAATAATGTAAGTTGGTTCTTGAATTTGCTCTGTCTGTCAAGTACCTCATTGTGAGTACATGTATTTGTGAATAGATTTTAGGACCCCTTGCTAACTTCTTTTTAGAATTCAAGAGCTACGTTAAGCTATATATATATTAACGAATATTAATACAATACTAAAAAGTGAGTAAAGCTTTTTCAATCAGAATCTACATAAGTATAATAATAAGCCTCGTATTACGGGGTGAAAAATGAAGAATAAATGATAAATTGAAAATCATAAAGTTGTTGTAAATTTATAAAAGAAAGTTCAATTTCATAATTGATTGTGAAGTTTCTCTTTTTACTGTTTCTCCTTCCTTTTGATTTGAGTTCCATTCAATCTTATCATTATGAGGTGCAAAGATTCACGAGTTTATTTAACACTTTACGTTTTCTTATCTTCTAAACGATCCTCGCATGGCCAGGTGGTTAGGGCGCTAGACTCATCACGTGAGGGTCGAAAGTTTCGAATATCCGTCACACCAAGTATGCTTGCCTTTTCAACTGTAGGTGTATTACAATGTGACGATTAATCCCATATTCGTTGTTAAAGACTATTCCAAGAGTTGTCGGTGGGTGGTGATGACTAGGTGCCTTCTCTCTAGTCTTATTATGCTAAATTAGGGACTGCTAGTACAGATAGCCATCGTTTAGCTTTGCGCGAAGTTCCAAACAAATAAAACCTTCTGAAAGCTTTATGCGGCTATTTTAAATTAACGAAATTGGCCTTTAACCAGTATGATGTAGCATTATAAGGTTTTAACTTGTTGCTAATACCTCGCTTCCAATCATCGAATCAACTCAATTACTTTTCTTTTATAAATATTCCGCTATATGGTTAACATTAAGGTTTGGTTTTAATCAGGTGTAGTAATGTCAAAGCATTATCATATACTCACTTCTGTGTCTTTGGGGTGACAGAGGTTGACTTGAAGTCATATAGCACTCATTATCAAATCAGTTGCTTATCTAAAAGTGTTTTATACTTTACTTACTTTTTACAATATATTTATGTTCTTCTCTTCATATTGTGGGTTATTTTATAGTTGCAAATGCTCCTTGCAAATTCATGGGAAAAAATAACCGTGCAAGAAACGTTTTCCCGCCTTAATTTGAGCAATCATTCACCTGTTAATTTTCCAGTAAACCTGTACAGTCAATCGTGACAGTTGCTTTATCTCTCTTGTGCTTCCTTCTGACTTCATTATTATTCAAATTTCTGGAATTTAAATACAGATGCTTATTTTAAAACGCCTATGCATGGCTGTCTAAATTTGCATCTAAATTCACGGAGCTAGTTTTCAGACATCACCAAACATCATAACATCAGGATGGAGGGCTCTAATTTCAAAGTTCCTTAAACATATTAGTCAGTTCAGTCAAACCTGAAAGCTCCATAAGTTTTGGGGAAATCCCTTCACGGCTCTTTCGAGATAGTTTCATTTATGTTTTCTAGAAGCTAAGAGTCTATATAATACTTTTCCGATAGCTTTATTAAAGTTTTTGTAAGAAACGTAAGTAGATACACAAGGGTAATTTACAGGGAAGGGACATGTTTACCAATTTTGAAGCGTGGCGTATTATCCCCTCACTTTTTGAAATATGGGGATATGCTATTTTTCGAGTTAAATATTTTCCTCTCAATTACTTTTGCGTAAAACCATTTGTTATGACAAACGAATTCTGCACTCTGACCGTACGAAAACTCACGAAACATTACATCTGCCGAAGTCTTGGCACAACATGCGAAGGGTTTTGAAATACAAATAGGCAGTTGGCCATTGGCGACTAAAGAAAGGAAATAAAGAATCGTGTATCTAGCGAGGTGTTTGTTTTTTCAATTCCTGTGAAGTTAGATTAATTATGTACATTATTTCACTTCAGTGGCAGAGCTGTATGTGTGTGGAGTTACAGTGCTAGAAACCGGGTTTCGATACATCTGGTAGACAGAGCACAAATAACTCATTATGTAGTATTTTTGCTTAACTTGAAACAAACAAAATGATTTCACTTCTGTAAATCATACATAATATATATGTAGACAAGAGGCTCAAATTGTAAAAAGTGGTTGTTCGTACTGTTAGTGTAAGACAACGAATTAGAATTAAGGACATTTTAAAAACTCATTAGAAAATTTACTGTAGGAACTGAATTATAGTTTTAAAAGACATGTTTGTATTTTTATTTTTCTATATTTTAAAAGACAACAGTGTTATCCAGCGTTAGCTTTTGTTCTTATTTTGATTGAGTTTATTTGCACTCAATTCATTATGGTTATTGTTTACAGTCGGAAAGGAACTAAAGATTTTAATCATTGAGACATAAAAGAAAACGATAATAGAAGTGGAAAGGTATATATTTAGTAATTTTTGTTTGTTGCTCGAGGATTTTCTGTGCAAGCCGTCCCTAATTTTGCAGTGTAAAACTAGAGGGAAAGCAGGTAGTCATCACCATCCACCGCCAACTCTTGGGCTACTCCTTTAACAACGAATAGTGGGATTGACCGTGACTTTATAACGCCCCACGGCTCCAAGGGCAAGCATGTTTGGCGCGACGGGGATGCGAACCCGCGACCCTCATATTACTAGCTGCACGCCTTAACACGTTTGGCATTTAGTTAGTTATTATGGAAAACATGTTGTTCAATTCATTGTACAAAGGAAGAATTTTCTTGCTTGTGACTAATGTGAATGTAATTAAATAAACTTACGATTATTTCATGAACTTTGATATGTCTTATATCTGAAATTATTTATGTGTACTCTGAACAAAGTGGAACGAATATTTGATGAACAATAATAAGATGAGTCGAAATGTAGCGCAACTAGGAACTCGGACAAACTAATAGTTTAAGGAAGTAGTGATTTCTTTTTATTATTAAGACTAAGCAGTTAACAAGCTCTTACATTCACAGATGCTGTAAATATTCAAGATGCTAATCTGTGTGTTAGTGAATTAATGACAGATCATTGTTTTCGATTTTGGGAGGTAGGAACTCGTTTAGCTCGCTGTTGTTTGTTTTGAATTTCGCGCAAAGCTACACGAGGGTTATCTGCGCTAGCCCTCCATAATTTAACAGTGTAAGACTAGAGGGAATGCAGCTAGTCATCACCACCCACAACCAACTCTTGGGCTGCTCTTTTACCAACGAATAGTGGGACTGACCGTCACGGCTGAAAGGACGAGCATGTTTGGTGTGACAGGGATTCGAACTTGCGACTCTCGGATTAGGAGTCTAGTGCCTTAACCACTTGGCCATGCCGGGGCAGGGCGGCTGTTTTGTAAAAGAACAGGTAGTACATTAATATCTTTACAACCCTCAAAATGACCTTTTTTTTTTTTTTTTACACCAGGAAGTAAAGTCAGGTGCTAATGTGCTCTTTCAATTTCTTAGCTGCATATATAATTATTCTTGTTTAATAAATGATCTCGATATAATTAAATTTTTTTTTCACTTTATTAAATCTTAAAGAGATTTTACGTGGAAACTGTGTTAATATTTATAAGTTACAGGTTACGAAAGCAGAAATGCATAACTAAATGGTTATTTTATAAATATATCAATCCATTTTTACTGGGCTACCAAATCAGTGTTAAGTGGGCCAAGAGTTAAACAACTTGGAAAGTTTTTGACTTCCAGAAGTTGAGCAACAATATCAAAAACAGAAAAGAGGGAAAAGTGGACATAAAGCGTTTTTAACAAGCAAAGCAATGTGATGTAAGTGCTCATTGGATTGTTTTGATGAGGTAAACTTGTAGTCACAGCCGTGAATATCAGATCATTACCATTTAAAGAGGGTTTTTCGTCATCAAGAATAATAAAACTTCTTTCGTTACCATTTCTTGTTTTACAATGTGTCTTCATCTGTCATGTGAAAGCATTGTATTATATAAGGCGTGCGACTGGTAATCTGAGGGTCGCGCGTTCGCATCCCTGTCGCGCCATTATGCTCGCCCTCTAAGCCGTGAGGGCATTATAATGTACGGTCAATCCCACTATTCGTTGGTAAAAGAGTAGCCCAAGAGTTGGCGGTGGGTGGTGATGACTAGCTGCCTTCCATCTAGTCTTACACTGCTAAATTAGGGACGGCTAGCGCAGATAGCCCTCGAGTAGCTTTGTGCGAAACTCCAAAACAAACAAACAAGCAATATTCTTATTTCAAACAAAGTCTGTAAAACTATTTTCAAAAAATGTTTCACTATGATAGTATTTTTACTCTTCTTCTTAACTGTAGTAATATTAACGATGATTATTTCATTGAGTTTTACACTCTTATATAAGAATAAAGAATTCCAACTTTAAAGTCTTTTAGATATGTGTTATGGGGTTTACTGTGGTACCTGAGTTTGGTCTTTTACTGTCATGTTTATTGTGGGAGGAGGTATAAAAACAGACAGGTTTAAGCAGCAATGTTACAGAGAATGTGAAGGCAGGAAGCCTAATGATAAAGAAATAGAAAAATAACGTTTGTCCAGTTCAGTGGTGTTTGAGACAGAAACCATAGAGTTAGGAAGTCGGAAAGAGATGACCTTGAAAATACTCTACATCAGTCAAACCAAAAAGTTCGTCATGGGCAAAAGTTCTGTAGTTCTTTGGCATCACAGCAATTTGTCTACTGAAGGTTGGCTTTTAGAGGTTATGAGGAAACGAAAGTGGATTTAAGTCAACTGTTGGAGTCAGAGGGTGATCCTAAACTCTTTATGTTGTTGACGTATATTTAGGATTATGTCTTCCTAAAAGTCAAAATGAGATCCCGAATTTAAGCTTTAGAAAAGCATATGAAGAAAGAATTGGATTAATCTACTCTTTTAATATACGTCGAATTCAAATATGACATATGAAAAGACTACTCAAGCGATTTACTGGTGACGCTGTTGCACGTGCACCAACATCTCTTTCGGAGTATTACAAACTGCTATATACTGTAGACATGTAGTTCAGAGAGTTTCTGAGCAGGGAGGTCGAAAATACACTTGAAAGATTGGAGTACGTTTACCTCATTGGAGAGACAGACAATATTTTGGGACGAAAACTCAGAGTTGACAAGCAAATCATTATATGTGCATTTAGCCATGATCATCTCAAAAATAAATCTTCAATTCCAACACTGAAGCTACAAACATTTTGAGGGACATTCTGTTAGTTGTCCCTACTTTTCTATTGAAACTGTGAAGAGTTTCAGTGTTTTATAACGCTGAAGACCAGGCTTCGTAGATCTATGAAACAAAGACGACTTAATAAATTAGCCATTTGCCACATTCTTGAAGAACAACTTAATTATTTAGAAAGAAAAATACTCTGCTGACAATTCATTAGTGCAATTGACCAACGTAAAATTTTTTCTTTCGAGAACTAGGAAGTTCCTGCTATCCACTGATTGGAAGAGCAATTTGAAAGTTAACTATACGTTAGTTTAAGTTACTGCGAAGTAAAAAAAAATAGAGGTTTTGTCAAAATTGTATTATAATGTTTTTCTTCCAAAACCGAGTACAAATTGTATTATTATTGTATTATATTACTAACATTATTATTACCATATTTATTTTATACCACTAGAGGGAAGTTTAAAGGTTTCGAAACGCTCAATAAATGCTTTATGTTATTACGTTGGGATTTATTTTGTTACTAAAAAAATGCAGCTGTGATTTTAAGTGTTTTTTTAACTGTGTTGATGTAAATCCGTAAACTTACCGGTGTATTAGCGGAAAACTTTCCCTTTAGTCAGACACTACGAAATGATGGACGGCTAGCGCGAATAACCCTCGGGTAGCTCTGCACGAAATTCAAAAACAAACAAACAAACATATTTTAAATATTTTTTATCTTAACTGACGTTTTTCCTTTGCAGTTTCGTTAGTGTTAATACACACAACCGTTTATTATTAGAATATTCGTTAAATTATTAACACTCTAATATTATAATACAGTTATAATACTAACCATACAGCTGTACTAACATATTACGTATATGACTATTTTATAAGATATAAACATAAAAAGATTTACTATATATTTTATGATTAGTTAAAAACACATAAACAGAAAATACAAGTTCTTAAGGAACAGAAGTAAGTTGAAAGGATATAAAGTATACTTAAGGGTTAAAAACGAATTGTTAGACTGTGTGATATTCGACAGTATGCAAGTGTTAATCTGAAAGTAATTGTGTCAAGTGTATCGGTGTAATGTATTGTTTTTGAATGATGTTTTAGTTACATATGCTATGTAACTATTTTTTTTTTTTTAAATCCTTCGTATTTTGTACGGTAGAAATTTAAAATGGGTTTTCTGTGTTTTTTGTGTTCCCTGTCTATACAACAAGTGTTTCTGTTGACATGGTTTTGTGTTGGTCATACGTGTGTAACATACTGATGTGTTGTGAGACACGTGTGTCTAAACTACTTCCAGTTTCCTTTATATATGCGTCTCCCCATATATATTTAAAAGATTTGATAAACGAAGTTTTTCGCGTGACACGTTTGTTCCACGGGGTTTTCTCTGGCGTTTCATGTTTTATCTTTCTTATGTTATGTTGGTTGTCAGTTGATACTGTTTAATGACTTTACGAATCTCGGTTGTGATTACGTTGTTATTGAAAGGAATGTTCATTGCGGATATTTGCGTATGTTTGTTGCTGTTGTTGCAGAGTTATTGTTTTCTGTGGTTTTGAAACGCTGGCACTGTAATATTCGGTGTATCAGTTTCACAGTAGTAATGTATTAAAGTCATTTTGCGCTGTTTGAATGGCATTCTGAATGGAATAATTTCGATTTATTGTCTTTAATTCTCAAATTATTGTTTCAATTTTAACTTGTTCTGGATGGTGTAATTTATTATGAAGAAATATCTGCTTATTATATTCTTTCAGGGCGGTAGATCCTGGGGGGATACATCCCCCCTTCATTTCAAGTGGGGGTATGGTGCAAACAATCATCTTCCCTACAGTTTGGTCTGTTGAATTGTCTTATTGCATCACAGGCCTACAAATTGTGTGTTTGTTCTTGTGATTCTCGTGTTCCTACCAATCGATTTACATAATTATGCTTAGATGTAGGATTTTTCAGTAGCCGAAATGTACAGCTTTGATATAGGCGTTTTTATAAGCTTTTCGATCTAAGCGATAGTTTGTAAGTATCAGTCAGAAGGCCTAAGTATACATGCAATGCTTGCAAGCACTATCACAAAATCTATGTACGTCTTGTACGTAGTGTAAGATTATGTAAAATTTTAAAACAATATCCTCGACCATATTTGATGTACTGACTGGACTCAATTTACCAGTTTTAGGATGAAGAGCACAAACTTATGATGGAGCCGCTAACTTAACGATTGAAGCATGAGTAAAAACAAGAACACTATATTATTTTGCAAGTTAAACGTCACTTTCTTCTTCGTCATGCCACTATGAATGTGGGTTGACAAATCAGTTCTGATAAAACACCAGATATACTCTAGCTCTAGTTAGAAGTTACTTTTCATGCAAACAACAGTTGAGTAATGAAGAAAATTTTCGTTTTAACCGAAAATAGGAAGATAGAAATAAAACACATAAAATGAATTCAAGGAACTTGAAAATGACTCAGTATTCTCTAAAACAGTTCATGAGGAACATGTAAAGGAATAGCAAAAAGATGGTGCCAATTGTTTGGGATGATAAGTTTCATGGATGAATGACTATTCCAATGGAAATAAACAAAAACACAACAACAAACTCTTCTTGTAGTATTAAATTTCTGATAAGTGTGGTCACTATAGACGAAAGGTTTTTCTTTCTTTTGTTTCACACTTTTATTAATCCATTTGCAAAGTGAACATTTAGCATGGGATTAAAGAAGATCCACCTAAAACAAAACATGATTGGATTTTCTATAAAGTTTTGTAAAAATTAGGGTATGTAGGAGGCTATTTTTCTTATTTTCTAATCTTATCTTTGATTACTTAGCCTAATATTGGGCATAAATGTATTGAAAAATGACGAATCAGAGAACAGAATGAATACGAAACATTTAACTTTATTCTCGCTGATCGTTAAATGGAAAACTAGGGACAAACAGGATGAGAAAAAGAGTATTATCTCTTTTAAGTGATCTCAGGAAAGTCGAACCTTCTCAAGACTTGGGTAAAACCTGACCCACACTTGTTCACTACGGTACCATTAAGTCTATTGTTATCTTCATTGAAGGGTACACGGTTCTGCTAAAATATCTATAATATTAACATGGCCATGACTTTTTCAGGACTACCGAGTAGTAGAGAGTCCATGGCTCGATGGAGACCCTGGAGAAGACATGGGAAAAAACTGATTAAGAAAAGAGGTTTCGTATACCAATCCTTTTAGATGGTTTGTTTATTTGTTTTTGAATTTAGCGCAACACTACACGAGGGCTATTTGCACTAGCTGCTCCTAAATTAGCAGTGTAAGACTAGAGAGAAGGCAGCAAGTCATCATTACTCACGCCAACTTTTGGGCTACTCTTTTACCAACAAATGGTGGGTTGACTGTCGTCACATAATAAAGCCCTCGCCACCTGAAAGGGTAAGCATGTTTGATGTGACGGGAATTCGAACCTGCAACTCTCAGATTACCCGTCGAGCGCCCTAACCACATAGTTATGCCGGGCCATTTTGAAGGATTTCATGAAAGCTTTTTACTGTTCCTGATTCTATTAAACAAAAACAAAAATTCGTGGTAGGTGTTTAGTTCTTGAAGGAGAGATTTTTCGCTTTTTAAAACTGGGGTGTTCGAGGATAATGTTATTCCCCTTCGCGCCGCTGGCGTAAATGCTGTGAAAAGATAGGGGAATAGTAATTACAATTTGAGCGATTGTTGATGGTTGTTAACCAAGGGATTTGGCGAATGTTTGGTAGATGAAGAGGTAGAGAGAAGATCAAAGCAAGTTTCTTCGGTGGTTATGACGGCTTTGATGATGTGGAGTTGATGGGAGTAAGAATGTCTATAGTATTCTAACAAATATGTCCCAGTAGTCGCCCTTTTAACAGGACTACTTGGTGACTGGGATTCATAATTCCAATGGCATGGCTAGAATCACAGCATTTAAGAGTGCCAGGAAATTAGATGTGGGGGAGAACCCCGAGAAAACCCACTTTCAGAGGACAGGCGCTGAATTGTCTACCTGTCCTGTGCCCAGAAATGAAAAGGAAGCGTCATAAATTGATTAGCAATGTCTGTTGAGTGTACGTAGATGTCTTTCGAGGCTAGGCATTCATTGTAGAGAGATATTTTGTATAACGCTTGTTTTTGTTTGTTTTGAATTTCGCGCAAACCTATACTAGGGCGATCTACGCTATTCGTTTCTAATTTAGCAGTGTAAGACAAGAAGGAAGACAGTTAGTCATCTAAACCCACTGTCATATCTTGGGTTACTCACTAACCAACGAATTGTGAGATTGACATTATAACGAATCCACAGCTGAAAGGACGAGCATGTTTGGTTGGACGGGTCTCTAACCGGTGGCCCGCTGATTGTGAATCGAAAATCCTAACCATCTGGCCCTGCCGAATTGCAGGACTATCGTATGGGTTTAGTTTTGTTGTTGATGCATCGTTCTAAAGTTTGTAAGTATTATTAAAGTAAAATGTACAGGACTTTCGTATAGATTTACTCTAATTGTGATTACATTCTCCTTATCTTTATCAGTATTATTGACGTAAAATGTACAAGCTTGTAGTGTTAATCTAATAGCGGAGAAATATTTTGATTAGGGAAATTTTAATGAATGTAAATGCTTTACAAAACCGACAAATTGCACTCAATGGAACATAAAAATAAAAAAAAAAAAACTCGTGATCTTGAAATGTAGGAATTATTATAATTTAAGCAATTTGTCCTTTATTAACCTCACCTGTTTGTCAGCCATCAGAAGTTAAATCACAGGCGTGTTTATTGTGTCATATAAGACTCGAAGTAAAATTAACGTATCTGTGAATATCAAATCAGTACAATGTTATTTGAAAAGGTAACATACGGTTTCCAAGTGTTCTAAATTGTATATATTATCCGGAAGTGAACTGCAATAGAAGCTAGGGGACGTTACTCCCTATTATTCATCAAGGTAGCGAATAATAGAATTGACTTCCTAATTATTTAATCTGTTTTTATATATATTTATTTGAATGCTGGGACTTCTTAGTTGTAATTTTGTTTGAAATGTATCATTATGTAATTGAACGAAACATGTTGTATCAGAGACCGTTCAGAGGGGGTTTTTGTTGTATAATTATACAATGCGAAACACAGAATTAAAGAATGTATTTAGAAGATTAATTCTAACGACTGTCGTGTAATCAACCAGTGATAAAACACGAGACGATGTTGTTACTAATATTAACAGGGACGCCACTGCTACCTATGGGTAAATTCTACGCTGTGCCCACTGAACAATTAATAACATTGAGAAGCGAACAGTAAACCTATGGACTACGTTATGGAGCTTTATTTATAAAAGATGATGCATCCATGCACACTTGGAAACACGGTAGGTGTGCTTCGTGCATTTCGTTAGTAATCCAATACAGGTGTAACGAAGTACAATAAAACGTTGTGTAGTGCTTTGTACAACTATTTCGTTTGGTGTTGTAACAAGCACCCGGCGACAACCTATGGATATAACACCAAGTACATACCGTGATAGGCAAAGCACACACAACCTATTA
The DNA here is from genome assembly GCF_004210375.1 of Tachypleus tridentatus. Classification (NCBI taxonomy): domain Eukaryota; kingdom Metazoa; phylum Arthropoda; class Merostomata; order Xiphosura; family Limulidae; genus Tachypleus; species Tachypleus tridentatus. The sequence goes on along the minus strand of NC_134826.1, from coordinate 125,604,219 downwards.
TGTAGCTTTGCGCTTAGCAACAAACTAAACAAGACCGAATACGTAATACCACAAAGAAAGCAGGCATAATCTGAAATTCTATCATATTTAAACATTATCCATTGTTTGAGTTGCTGTTTTTTTTTTGTCCAAAAAACTTTAATGAATGTGTTATTTCATATCCTTAAATCATAATTAGTTAGTAAAGTGTATGAACAAGCACTAAATATAGTCAGTAGTTTACTGACAGAGATGTTTCAAAATGCACGTGAGATGGGGAGATGTATAGGCACAAGTATATTTTAATATCTACTGTTATGTTCATATTTACACTCAAGAAAAAACTGTACAAATGTTTGTATGTAATAGAATAAACAGCTTTACTGACGTACACACCTTTAGTATGCTGAACAGTTAGTATGCAAGACAGTTGTATATGTCTATTAACAATTCATAACCTTTTTTTATCACTATCCATATTATATATGTATATATCAGTATTACTATTTGGTTCCTTTTTCCCCTCACGTGGCACAGCGGAATGTCTTCAGATACACTCCACTAGAAACTGAGGTTTGATCCTCCAGATGTGTAGCTTTTCTACTAATAACAAAGTGTAAACACAGATTTATTTATTATTCTTTTTGCATCTCAGCTTCAACTATTTGAAACCTGGGAAAGTCAACACTAATTATGATAAAGAAAGTAACTGCTAAAATCTTTGTTAACTTTACTTGCTTGTTACAGGAACGGCAGGTGAGCAGTGTTTAATAAATCACGGTAACTTGCATCTTTACGAGATCTTCACACGAGTAATATTTATTTGAGAATGGGCCTTTGGTGGAACTTTTGATTTTGGACATGAGCCACGTTATAAATCCGAGTGATACCATAAAATATTCCCCGCTTCTAATTAGCTGCTTTCCATTTAATTGATTTATTTGGAATTAAACACAAAACTGTACAAATGGGCTATCTGTGCTCTAGCCGTCTCGGGTATCGAAACCCAGCTTCTAGCGTTGTGAGTCCACAAACATACCATTGTGCCACTGGGGGGCCATTTAATTGGTAGTTCAGAATTAAAGACGGCATGCGCAACCTTCCCTTAAATATAAAATTTATTACAATAAATTTCAACATGTATTTTAATGCCTGTTACAACAATATGGCTTTAAAATGTTTTGATCTTGGTTATTTTGCCCATTTTATTTTATTATTAAGTGTATCGGTAATTAAGCCTACAAATATGTTGCTCTTGAAATTTACTATGTTATAAATTTGAAGGCGATATAAATAATCATTTGTATAAGTTGAGATACTTTTCAGTTTACAACAAGTGCTTATCGTCGGTAACACCTTTTAGTTATTATAGCAATCATCTAAAAACTACAAATATCGCTAAATTTGCGTTATCATAAAATAGCAGAAACGTTAATAACATTTGGACTGTATTTTTTATTGAATTTTCCTACTTTGTTTGTTTAATTCTGACACAAAGTTTCAGATGACTCATGCTGATCCTATCAACATATTTCTAACTAAAACCTAATACAAAGATTGAAGTCCTTAAAATAATATTGTTCACGTGCTAAATATTTCTGTAAACATGCTTTTATCTGCTTGTAATTATTATAGAAATTTTTAAACACCTCGTATATTTATTTCCTATGCAAAGTTAGTGTTAGAATGTGGCCCAGAAGGTTACTGAGATTGTCTTATACTAGTTACTTCATTTAGTTCTTTCTTATGGTAGATAATGTCTATTCTGGCTGATAAGGTACTATAAGAAAATAGTGTCTGTGTTCGATGGATATACGACTGCAATACCCTTTGCTAACTAAATTTACAATGCCTTTATGTTATAGCCAACTAATGTTATGAGAATTATGGTTGTAAGGTAACACTATCAACTGGAGAGAGAAATCAAGTCTACTTGTACAATTGAAGTGCGTTATTTGGAGTTCACGGTATTTTGACCCTAGGCAGACCAAACTCATTCGAATGAAAGTTGTAGGACTAAACACAACCTAGTAGAAACACCGACAGTGACTTTGTCCGTGCAAATTTGCACATTTTTTTCTTTCTGTTTTAGTGTAGAAATAAAGATTTTGCTCATTTCGTCCGGTATCCTTATTTCACACACTAAGAAACTTAGTCAGTTTTAAAAGTAGTTATCCATATATTCTCGACCAAATCAACTTTATTAGCAAGCTTAACTGAGCGATGCTTGTAAGTTTACCTGTCAAAATAATGAATTTTCAGAAAGTAAGACAATTCTCTGTTATAAGATTATGTTTAATATCTATCAAGCAGATTATTATAGAATATCAACTGTGGCTTTTTCGTTGAATCAGTTATGATATAATAAAAATCTAACTCCTCAAGCAAGACAGTGTCGCTCAAGGTGCTTAAGACAAACTCAGTAAAGAACATCCGTTAACCTGAAGATAACCCAAAGAAGGTTGAAACGTTGTTCTCTGCTTTATTTTAATAAGTTTTAATACCCATACCAGTCGTCTTGAGATACATCACTCAAGAACAAATAGGCATGTTAGATTGTTTTGGATTAATAAAAAAAAGACAATTTTTTATTTATAAAAAGTCACTGAATAATACTCATGCATATAATGAATTACTCAATTATTAAGCCCATGATGCTTATGCTCTCTATTTTAAACGCGCAAAATAAAGGTACCGGTAATAAGTGTACATTTAGTGTATTGTGCTGCCATCTGTAGCTATAAGAATGAACGTAAGGATAATACCTTCTCTTTTGTTCTCGCAGATGGAAACTACTGTTTGTTTGGTTTTTGTAAACATTTTCCCTGTTATGTCGTTCTAGCTCAAAGTAATTTGCAACCATAAAACAACAAAGATGTTTTAAATTAAAACCACATCGAAATTTAGTGTTTCAATATTTAATGACAAATATAAATACATATTTAAATAAAAATTATATTTTAATATTACACATTTTGATGTCTGTGTGTGTGTGTTTTCGTATAGCAGCCAACAAAGGTCTATCTGATTTTAGCGTTGTAAATCCGGATACATACCGCTGTACTAGCGGAGGGCATTTTGATGACAACGTTCAAAGTAGCAATGCACACCTTTATGTTGTATTATTATGTATACATACATTTATAGACGCTATTTTCTTTGTAATTGTGCAGCTAGATTTCTTTATATTTAATTTAACAAAATCTAAGGGCAGTTACAGTTAATTATATAACAAAAATGTTCTATGTATTTAATTACTTTGGTTTTATATAAGAATATAAAGAAAGGATATTAAAAAAAGCTATCGATTTTAACTGAATATCTTGTTGATGGGTAGGTAAAGTGCATTTTAATGAGTCAAATGCGAATTTCAAACGAAACTTACAATAATGTAAGTTGGTGCTTGAATTTGCTCTGTCTGTCAAGTACCTCATTGTGAGTACATGTATTTGTGAATAGATTTTAGGACCCCATGCTAACTTCTTTTTTAGAATTCAAGATCTACGTTAAGCTATATATATATTAACGAATATTAATACAATACTAAAATTGACTAAAGCTTTTTTTAATCAGAATCTACATAAGTATAATAATAAGCCTCGTATTACGGGGTGAAAATGAAGAATAAATGATAAATTGAAAATCATAAAGATGTTGTAAATTTATAAAAGAAAGTTCAATTTCATAATTGATTGTGAAATTTTTCTTTTTACTGTTTCTTCTTCCTTTTGATTTGAGTTCCTTTCAATCTTATCATTATGAGGTGCAAAGATTCACGAGTTAATTTAACACTTTACGTTTTCTTATCTTCTAAACGATCCACGCATGGCCAGGTGGTTAGGGCGCTAGACTCATAACGTAAGGGTCGAAGGTTTCGAATATCCGTCACACCAAGTATGTTTGCCTTTTCATCTGTAGGTGTATTACAATGTGACGATTAATCCCGCTATTCGTTGTTAAAAGACTATTCCAAGAGTTGTCGGTGGGTGGTGATGACTAGGTGCCTTTTCTCTAGTCTTATGCTGCTAAATTAGGGGTGCTAGTACAGATAGCCATCGTTTAGCTTTGCGCGAAGTTCCAAACAAATAAAATCTTCTGAAAGCTTTATGCGGCTATTTTAAATTAACGAAATTGGGCTTTAACCAGTGTGATGTAGCATTATAAGGTTTTAACTTGTTTCTAATACCTCGCTTCCAATTATCGAATAAACTCAATTACTTTTCTTTTATAAATATTCCGCTATATGGTTAACGTTAAGGATTGGTTTTAATCAGGTGTAGTAATGTCAAAGCATTATCATATACTCACTTCTGTGTCTTTGGGGTGACAGAGGTTGACTTGAAGTCACATAGCACTCATTATCAAATCAGTTGCTTATCTAAAAGTGTTTTATACTTTACTTACTTTTTACAATATATTTATGTTCTACTCTACATATTGTGGGATATTTTATAGTTGCAAATGCTCCTTGCAAATTCATGGGAAAAAATAACTGTGCAAGAAACGTTTTCGCGCCTTAATTTGAGCAATCATTCACACTTTCCTGTTAATTTTCCAGTAAACCTGTACAGTCAATGTGACAGTTGCTTTATCTCTCTTGTGCTTCCTTCTGACTTCATTATTATTAAAATTTTCGGAATTTAAATACGGATGCTTATTTTAAAACGCCTATCCACGGCTGTCTAAATTTGCATCTAAATTCACGGAGCTAGTTTTCAGACATCACCAAACATCATGACATCAGGATGGAGGGCTCTAATTTCAAAGTTCCTTAAACATAGTAGTCAGTTCAGTCAAACCTGGAAGCTCCTAAGTCTCTTAATCTCCCATTTTAGGGAAATCCCTTCACGGCTTTTTCGAGATAGTTTCATTTATGTTTTCTAGAAGCTAAGAGTCTATATAATACTTTTCCGATAGCTTTATTAAAGTTTTTGTCAGAAACGTAAGTAGATACACAATGGTAATTTACAGGGAAGGGACATGTTTACCAATTTTGAAGCGTGGCGTATTATCTTCTCACTTTTTGAAATATGGGGATATGCTGTTTTTCGAGTTAAATATTTTTCTCTCAATTACTTTTGCGTAAAACCATTTGTTATGACAAACGAATTCTGCACTCTGACCGTACGAAAACTCACGAAACATTACATCTGCCGAAGTCTTGGCACAACATGCGAAGGGTTTAGAAATACAAATAGGCAGTTGTCCATTGGCGACTAAGGAAAGGAAATAAAGAATCGTGTATCCAGCGAGCTGTTTGTTTTTTCAATTCCTGTGAAGTTAGATTAATTATGTACATTATTTCACTTCAGTGGCAGAGCTGTATGTGTGCGCGGACTTACAGTGCTAGAAACCGGGTTTCGATACATCCGGTGGGCAAAGCACAAATAACTCATTATGTAGTATTTTTGCTTAACTTGAAACAAACAAAATGATTTCACTTCTCTAAATCATACATAATATATATGTAGACAAGAGGCTCAAATTGTAAAAAGTGGTTGTTCGTACTGATAATGTAAAACAACGAATTAGAATTAAGGACATTTTTAAAACTCATTAGAAAATTTACTGTAGGAACTGAATTATAGTTTTTAAAAGACATATTTGTATTTTTATTTTCTATATTTTAAAAGATAACAGTGTTATCCAGCGTTAGCTTTTGTTCTTATTTTGATTGAGTTTATTTGCACTCAATTCATTATGGTTAGAACTTGTTTACAGTCGGAAAGCAACTAAAGATTTTAATCATTGAGACATAAAAGAAAAAGATAATAGAAGTGGAAAGGTATATATTTAGTATTTTTTTTTTATTGCTCGAGTGTTATCTGTGCAAGCCGTCCCTAATTTTGCAGTGTAAAACTAGAGGAAAGGCAGGTAGTCATCACCATCCACCGCCAACTCTTGGGCTACTCCTTTAACAAAGAATAGTGGGATTGAGCCCCCCCACGGCTGAAAGGGCAAGCATGTTTGGTGCGACGGGGATGCGAACCCGCCACCCTCAGATTACAAACTGCATGCCTTAACACGTTTGGCATTTAGTAAGTTATTATGGAAAACATGTCGTTCAATTCATTGTACAAAGGAAGAATTTTCTTGCTTGTGACTAATGTGAATGTAATTAAATAAACTTACGAATCTTTCATGAACTTTGATATGTCTTATATCTGAAATTATTTATGTGTACTCTGAACAAAGTGGAACGAATATTTGATGAACAATAATAAGATGAGTCGAAATGTAGCGCAACTAGGAACTCGGACAAATTAATAGTTTAAGGAAGTAGTGATTTCTTTTTATTATTAAGACTAAACAGTTAACAAGCTCTTACATTCACAGATGCTGTAAATATTCAAGATGCTAATCTGTGTGTTAGTGAATTAATGACAGATCATTGTTTTCGATTTTGGGGAGGTAGGAACTCGTTTAGCTCGCTTTGTTTGTTTTTGAATTTCGCGCAAAGCTACACGAGGGTTATTTGCGTTAACCCTCCATAATTTAACAGTGTAAGACTAGAGGTAATGCAGCTAGTCATCATCACCCACAACCAACTCTTAGGCTGCAATTTTACCAACGAATAGTGGGACTGACCGTCACGTCTGAAAGGACGAGCATGTTTGGTGTGATAGGGATTCGAACTTGCGACTCTCGGATTAGGAGTCTAGTGCCTTAACCACTTGCCATGCCGGGGCGAGGCGGTTGTTTTGTAAAAGAACAGGTATTACATTAATATCTTTTACAACCCTCAAAGGACCTTTTATTTATTTATTTTTTTCGTTTATGTACACCAGGAAGTAAGGTCAGGTGCTATTGTGCTCTTTCAATTTCTTAGCTGCATATATAATTCTTCTTCTTTAATAAATGATCTCGATATAATTAAATATTTTTTTTTCACTTTATTAAATCTTAAAGAGATTTTACGTGGAAACTCTGTTAATATTTAAGTTACAGGTTACGAAAGCAGAAATGCATAACTAAACGGTTGGTTTATAAATATATCAATCCATTTTACTGGGCTACAAATCAGTGTTAAGTGGGCCAAGATTTAACCAACTTGGAAAGTTTTGACTGACAGAAGTTGAGCAACAATATCAAAAACAGTAAAGAGGAAAGGTGGACATAAATCGTTTTAACAAGCAAAGCAATGTGATGTAAGTGCTCATTGGATTGTTTTTAATGAGGTAAACTTGTAGTCACCCCCGTGAATATCAGATCATTACCATTTCAAGTGGGTTTTTCGTCATCAAGAATAATAAAACTTCTTTCCTTACCATTTCTTGTTTTACAATGTGTCTTCATCTGTCATGTGAAAGCATTGTATTATATGAGGCGTGCGACTCGTAATCTGAGGGTCGCGGGTTCGATTCAGTCGCGCCAAACATGCTCGCTCTTTCAGCCGTGAGGGCATTATAATGTTACGGTCAATCCCACTATTCGTTGGTAAAAGAGTAGTCAAAGAGTTGGCGGTAAGTGGTGATGACTAGCTGCCTTCCCTCCAGTCTTACACTGCTAAATTAGAGACGGCTAGCGTAAAGTGTCCTCGAGTAGCTTTGTGCGAAATTCCAAAAGAAACAAACAAGCAATATTCTTATTTCAAACAAAGTCTGTAAAACTATTTTCAAGAAATGTTTCACTATGATAGTATTTTTACTCTTCTTCTTAACTGTAGTATTATTAATGATGATTATTTCATTGAGTTTTACACTCTTATATAAGAATAAATAATTCCAACTTTAAAAGTCTTTTAGATATGTGTTATGGGGTTTACTGTGGTACCTGAGTTTGGTCTTTTTTACTGTCATGTTTATTGTGGGAGGTACAACAACAGACAGGTTTAAGCAGCAATGTTACACAGAATGTGAAGGCAGGAAGCCTAATGATTAAGAAATAGAACAATAACGTTTGTCCAGTTCAGTGGTATTTGAGACAGAAACCATAGAGTCAGGAAGTCGGAAAGAGATGACCTTGAAAATACTCTACATCATTCAACCAAAGGTTTGTTATGGGCAAAAAGTTCTGTAGTGCTTTGGCATCACAGCAATTTGTCTACTAAACGTTGGCTTTTAGAGGTTATAAGGAAACGGAAGTGGATTTAATTCAACTGTTGGAGTCAGAGGGTGATCCTAAACTCTTTATGTGGTTGACGTATATTTAGGATTATGTCTTCCCTAAAATTCAAAATGAGATCCTGAGTTTAACGGACAATGCAGAAATATTGCAAAGCATATAATTTTTTGCCAATTTTTCAAGATTTTCTCAGAAAAGAGAAGCCATTAGACTTTCATGTCCATTGTGACCTTTATTGTGTAAATCTCATTACTCAGCCAACTTGTACAGAATCTTACGTGATTAGGGATTCTTTGCAGTGGGTTTATGAGTCTGGATTCGTGAGACAATAACAAAATCTGAAACTGAATTTTACACTACTTTGAAATCGCTTTGTTCTACAAAGTGGACTCTTTATACCCCAACCATTTGGTCAGTGCTCAACCAGTACGAGCCAAAGTTACTTAGTTTCAATGAGATGGCTTCATCTAGGCCATCATATTCAGCAAACAAAATAAATTGAGTCCTGGAAATACTTCAGAAGCGGGAAACAGTCCTAGGATTAGTCCTAGCCAGTGAAATGATGGAGGAATTTGGGAACCTGAACAACTTCTTAAAAGAGAACACAAACCATTGCTGGGACACCTTTCTGCAATGGGTGTGTCAACACCAGTCTTAAAGGAGAAAGAACAAAGGAAAGCTTTAGAAAAGCATATGAAGAAAGAATTGGATTAATCTACTCTTTTAATATACGTCGAATTCAAATATGACATATGAAAAGACTACTCAATCGATTTACTGGTGAGGCTGTTGCACGTGCACCAACATCTCTTTCGGAGTATTACAAACTGCTATATACTGTAGACATGTAGTTCAGAGAGGTTTCTGAGCAGGGGAGGTCGAAAATACACTTGAAAGATTGGGTACGTTTACCTCATTGGAGAGACAGACAATATTATGGGACGAAAACTCAGAGTTGACAAGCAAATCATTATATGTGCAATTAGCCATGATCATCTCAAAAAATAAATCTTCAATTCCAACACTGAAGCTACAAACATTTTTAGGGACATTCTGTTAGTTCTCCCTACTTCTCGATTGAAACTGTGAAGAGTTTCAGTGTTCTTATAACGCTGAAGACCAGGCTTCGTAGAAATATGAAACAAAGACGACTTAATAAATTAGACATTTGCCACATTCTTGAAGAACAACTTAATTATTTAGAAGAGAAAAGACTCTGCTGACAATTCATTACTGCAATTGACCAGCGTAAGAATTTTCTTTCGAGAACTAGGAAGTTCCTGCTATCCACTGTTGGAAAGAGCAATTTGAAAGTTAACTATACGTTAGTTTAAGTTACTGCGAAGTAAAAAAAATAGAGGTTTTGTCAAAATTGTATTATAATGTTTTTCTTCCTAAAACGACTACAAATTGTATTATTATTGTATTATATTACTAACAATATTATTACCATATTTATTTTATACCACTAGAGGGAAGTTTAAAGGTTTCGAAACGCTCAATAAATGCTTTATGTTATTACGTTTGGGTTTATTTTGTTACTAAAAAATACAGCCGTGATTTTAAGTGTTTTTTAACTGTGTTGATGTAAATCCGTAAACTTACCGGTGTATTAGCGGAGGACTTTCCCTTTAGTTATACACTACGAAATGATGGACGGCTAGCGCAAATAACCCTCGGGTCGCTCTGCGCGAAATTCAAAAACAAACAAACAAACATATTTTAAATATTTTTTATCTTAACTGACGTTTTCCTTTGCAGTTTCGTTAGTGTTAATTTACACAACCGTTTATTATTAGAATATTCGTTAAATTGTTAACACTCTAATATTATAGTACAGTTATAACACTAACCATACAGCTGTACTAACATATTACGTATATGACTATTTTATAAGATATAAACATAAAAAGATTTACAATATATTTTATGATTAGTTAAAAACACATAAACAGAAAATACAAGTTCATAAGGCACAGAAGTAAATTGAAAGGATATAAAGTATAAATAAGGGTTAAAGACGAATTGTGAGACTGTGTGATATTCCACAGTATGCAAGTGTTAATCTGAAAGTAATTGTGTCAAGTGTATCAGTGTAATGTATTGTTTTCGAATGGTGGTTTAGTTACATATGCCATCAAGTGTCTCTATTCATCTACGGATTATATTCTTTAATAAGTATAGTTTCCATATTTTTTTTCTTTTCAAAATCCTTCGTATTTTGTAAGGTAGAAATTTAAAATGGGTTTTCTGTATTGACGTGGTTTTGTGTTGGTCATACGTGTGTGACATACTGATGTGATGCGAGACACGTGTGTCTAAAGTACTTCCAGCTTCTCTTATATATGCGTCTCCACATATATTACAAAGATTTGATAAACGAAGTTTTTCGCGTGACACGTTTGCACCACGGCGTTTTCTCTCGCGTTTCATGTTTTATCTGTTTCTTATGTTATGTTGGTTGTCAGTTGATCCTGTTTAATGACTTTACGAATCTCGGTTGTGATTACGTTGTTATTGAAAGGAATGTTCATTGCGGATATTTGCGTATGTTTGTTGCTGTTGTTGCAGAGTTATTGTTTTCTGTGGTTTCGAAAACGCTGGCACTGTAATATTCGGTGTATCAGTTTCACAGTAGTAATGTATTAAAATCATTTGCGCTGTTTGAATGGCATTCTAGTGAATAATTTCGATTTATTGTCTTTAATTCTCAAATTATTGTTTCCATTTTAAGTCGTTCTGGATGGTGTAATTTATTATGAAGAAATATCTGCTTATTATATTCTTTCAGGGCGGTAGATCCTGGGGATACATCCCCTTCATTTCAGGTTGGGGATATCGTGTAATACAATCATCCCCATACAGTTGGTCTGTTGAATTGTTTTTTTTGCATTACAGGCCTAAAATTGTGTGTTTGTTCTTGTGATTCTCGTGTTCTTACCAATCGATTTACATAATTAGGCCTAGATGTAGAATTTTTCAGTAGCCGAAATGTACAGCTTTGATATAAGCGTTCTTATAAGCTTTTCGATCTAAGCGATAGTTCGTAAGTATCAGTTAAAGGCCTAAGTATACATACAAGGCTTGCAAGCACTATCACAGAATCTACGTACGTCTTGTACGTAGTGTAAGATTAAGTGAAATTTTCATCACAAGAGATTGAAGAGCGTGAAATTCGAAAATATTACTCCCAAGCGAAAACTCCTGTTATTTAGATCTGGCAGGCGAATCGCAGCTTGTAGCTGCGTTAATCTTATGTGCATATTGTGCGGTTTTCCTACGCTATTTGTTCTTATGCATGTCTAACCGGTTTTGTTGTCGAACGCCTTACTCTTCTTAGCCGGCGAAGGTGCTGACCATAGTGCATATTTAGTGTACAGTTAACGACAGGTTCGGGCCGCTCGGATCCAGACGCGTCTTACATCGCCCCCCTCCGCTCCCTTTAGGTTGAGCTTCGATTTTAAAACAGGGCTCATATCATCCAGACGGACATCTAATACCACGATAGAAAGCAAAATATCAAAATACCAACTTCTAGGGCAAGTGGTTTGATAAGTTCCCATGGCTGCACTTCGACAATCAGACTCAAAAGTCATATGCTTTCATTGTGCCAAGGCGTAAAATAGAGGTCTTTTACAGAGAAATTGGAGAGCCAGTGGAGTATTCCTTCATATCCACCGGTTTTGCAACTGGAAAAAATGCAAAACAGAAATTCAACGAACACCAATCCTCCTCTCCCCACAGATTGGCTATATCTCCAGAAGGATTACTTGATGTAACTCCAGTGATTGTCTAGCTAGATGATGGAAAAATGAAGCAGCAGGAAGAATGCAAAGAAGTCTAGCGAAAAAATTCAGAGTTTACGTTTCTTACTGCGTCAAGGTTTAGCATTACGTGGACATACTGATACGGAGGAACTTCCTGCAGTTAATGAAGCTCCTGGAAGAATAAGAACCTACTTGTTAAAGAAAAGCACATTCACATCACCCCAGGCTCGGAATGAAATAATGGAGACGTTCAGCCATCAAATGCTGAGGAACACAGCACACGAAGTGCAGCAAAGTAAAATCTTTGCATTAATGGTTAATGGCACTCAAGATGTTACAGGTGCCGAATAGAAAGCAATATGCGTACGATACGTAGATGACAACCTTCCTTGACGTCCACGAGAAATTTCTTGGTTTATACAGTGTTTCCACTACATCTGGTGAAACAATATCCTGGACCATACTTGATGTACTGACTAGACTCAATTTACCAGTTTCAGGATTAAGAGCACTAACGTATGATGGAGCCGCTAACATGAGTGGTGCGTACAGTGGAGAACCAGGCAAAAGTAAAGAGAAACAACCGTCAGCTTTGTTTTTTCACTGCGGAGCACAAGGCTAATTTAATAATGCAACATGCAGTTGAAGGTTGTGAATGTGTTCGAGATTCTATCCAGTGGGTACGTGAACTTGGTGTCTTGCTTCAGAAGTCAGGAAAATACAAGACAATATTTGAAAATATTGTATCGTCAGTCAGCCACAATGGTCCAGTTAAATACATCCGCCCACTTTGTTCAACACGCTGGTTGTGCCGCCTATCTGCAATTACATGTTCTAATGATCACTACAGTGACTTTGTTGATTCTTTGTCTGAATTAGCAAATGAAAAATCAGATGTATCAGTGAAAGCACGAGGTCTGCTGGACAGATTTGACAAAGGAAAGACAGTTTTAGGATTGTTGTTGACTCAGCATTCATTAGCTGCATTAGAGGAACTAAACCGTGCATTCCAAGCACCATCAGCGACAGTATCTGACATGATTGAAACCTCTGCAATGACAGTTGAGCAATTGCGGGTATTGCGAACAGAAGAAAATTACAACAAGATATTTCATGAAGCTGAGAAAATGTAACTTCCCTTGATCTGGTGCCTATTGAAATACCACGCATTCGCAGACTCCCCAGAAGGATAACAGGTAATGGCTCAGCACACTATTCTGCAACAGCTAAAGATTACTGCAGAAGCCAATATATTGAATTTGTAGACGCAGTCATAGAACATCTGACCACTACATTCAATGCAGACAACAATGACATGAGGCAATACCTGGCACTTGAGAACATGATCAAATCTGGCAAGATTGACAACTCGGTTATAAACTTCTTTAGAAATCTCTGCACAACGGCTGGAGTTTCAGTTGCTCATGTTCAAAGTAACTTCAAAAGCAGTATCTCTGAAAGGTGCGAAAGATGCTTACTGTAAAATGCATGAAACAAGCCAGCAGATGTTAAACGAAGTGTTTCTTCTCAAGAAAATTTTGCTTGTATGTCTAGTATCTAGCTACAAATGTGAACGCAGCTTTTCTCATTAAGACGGTTAAAGACGTGGTTAAGGTCAACTATGTCTCAGTGCCGCCTCAACCATGTGGCAGTTTGTTACACTCACAAAGATGAGGTGCCAGGATAAATATAGAAGAGATTATGAAAGAATTCATAAACAGATCATCACAAAGGAGGTCTACGTTTGGGAACATGTAGACTAGAGGACCAATGAATAATTATGTGCTACATTGTATTGATGTGTGATTTTCAAGAGTTCGCAAAGCCATTTTAATTATTTTTTATCAAACAACATTTTCGGTAGATATAAACTTATCAAGGGTAATTACTAATTTTATTAATATTTGAAAACGTAATTCATGCAAGGAAAGTTATAAGTAACCTTGTCAAGTATAATGGCCATCTTTTATACTGTGCAGGAATAAATTCATGTGGCAGCTAATTTGTGACACATTTGTCTTTATTCTGTTAACATTTTGAAAACTGTTCAAAAGACCTCACTTACACAAACCTACATGGAAACCTTGAAGTATCGTGGCAACACGATTACTCTGTGACTGTATGTTTACAGCTTTCAGGTCCTCGTAATTAGAGATTACCAATTTGCAAATTGAACAGTCCACATAAGTGGTTGCAAAATCATCCCCACTCCCATCAGGTGTAAAAACTCTACGCCCCAGGAATCTTTGTTATGTATAAAGCTTCGTAATTGTCTGTATTGGATTTTTATGGCTACGTCTAACAATGTTAAGTATCCTTCTGGGTTGGGTCGTTTAAGCGTTAACTTGGCTAATAGGTAAAGGTTTATAGGAAATAGTGAAGCATTCTAGTGTTTCTATTGCAACTACAATCATATCCCCAGTGGCGCAATTGGATAGCGCACGGTACTTATAAGACAGTACTTGTGGGATATGCCGGGGTTGTGAGTTCGAGCCTCACCTGGGGAATAAACATTTTGTTCTCTACCTCGTTGTCAGGTAGGCAAAGCTTTTCAATTAAAATTCACGATCTGATATTTTGGCCCGGCATGACCAGGTGGTTAAGACATTCGACTCGTAATCCGTGAGTCGCGGTTTCGAATTCCCTTCACACCAAAAACGCTCTCCCTATGAGTCATGGAGGACTTATAAGGAGACTATCAATCCCAATATTCATTGTTAAAGGACTAGCACATGAGTTATTGTGGACTGTGATACTAAATTAAAGACGGCTAGAGCAGATAACCGTCATGAATCTTAGTGCGAATTTCAAAACAAATCGTTTCGGAAATATGCCCTCGATATATCTCTACCATATTTCTGTTATTAAACCTGTGTTTTATCTATATGTGTCAAGAGTTTTGATTTCTCGTGTCACTGCTGCACTGTTATCTTTTGCAAGTCCTTTTTTTGGTTTGTACAAAGTGTATAAAATAACTGTTGTGTGAGACAAATATAAGTATTGTGTGGGTGGTTTGTAATGTGATGTTTGCTGGAAAATGTCTTGATCCTCGTATACACTAAACATCCTCGCCCTTTTAGTCGTGGGGTCGTTATAATGTGACGATCAATTGCAATATTAGTTGATAATAGAGTAGCCAACAGTTGGCGGTGGTTGGAGACGAATTGCTGCTTTCCCTCTTGTGTGTGTGTGTTGTTTTCTTTAGCGTAAAGCCACATTGGTCTCTCATCTGAGTCTACCGAAGGGTATCGAACCCATGATTTTAACGTTGTAAATCCGTAAACTTACCGGTGTATTAGCGGAGGACTTTCTTTAGTCATACACTACAGAAAATGATGGACGGCTAGCGCGAATAACCATCGGGTATCTCTGCGCGAAATTAAAAAACAAAGAAACAAACATATTTTAAATATTTTTTATCTTAACTGACGTTTTTCCTTTGCAGTTTCGTTAGTGTTAATATACACAACCGTTTATTATTAGAATATTCGTTAAATTGTTAACACTCTAATATTATAGTACAGTTATAACACTAACCATACAGCTGTACTAACATATTACGTATATGACTATTTTATAAGATATAAACATAAAAGATTTACAATATATTTTATGATTAGTTAAAAACACATAAACAGAAAATACAAGATCTTAAGGAACAGAAGTAACTTGAAAGGATATAAAGTATACTTAAGGGTTAAAACAATTGTGAGATTGTGTGATATTCCCCAGTATGCAAGTATTAATCTGAAAGTAATGGTGTAAAGTGAATCGGTGTAATGTATTGTTTTTGAATGGTGGTTTAGTTACATATGCCATCAAGTGTCTCTATTCATCTACGGATTATATTCTTTAATAAGTATAGTTTCCATATTTTTTCTTTTAAAATCCTTCGTATTTTGTAAGGGTAGAAATTTAAAATGGGTTTTCTGTATTTTTTTGTGTTCCCTGTCTATACAACAAGTGTTTCTGTTGAAGTGGTTTGTGTTGGTCATACGTGTGTAACATACTGATGTGTTGTGAGACACGTGTGTGTAAAAGTACTTCCAGCTTCTCTTATATATGCGTCTCCACATATATTACAAAGATTTGATAAACAGAAGTTTTCGCGTGACACGTTTGTTCCACGGCGTTTTCTGTGGCGTTTCATGTTTTTATCTGTTTTTTATGTTATGTTGGTTGTCAGTTGATACTGTTTAATGACTTTACGAATCTCAGTTTGTGATTACGTTGTTATTGAAAGGAATGTTCATTGCGGATATTTGCGTATGTTTGTTGCTGTTGTTTGCAGAGTTATTGTTTTCTGTGGTTTCGAAACGCTGGCACTGTAATATTCGGTGGTATCAGTTTCACAGTAGTAATGTATTAAAGTCATTTTGCGCTGTTTGAATGGCATTCTGAGTGGAATATTTTCGATTTATTGTCTTTAATTCTCAAATTATTGTTTCCATTTTAACTCGTTCTGGATGGTGTGAATTTATTATGAGAAATATCTGCTTATATATATTATTTCAGGCTGTAGATCCTGGTGGGATACATCCCCTTCATTGCGGGTGGAGGATATTGTGTATACAATCATACCCCATACAGTTTGGTCTGCTGAATTGTTTTATTGCATTACAGGCCTACACAAATTGTGTGTTGTTTGTTCTTGTGATTCTCGTGTTCTTACCGATCGAGTTTACATAATTAGGCCTAGATGTAGGATTTTTCAGTAGCCGAAATGTACATCTTTCATATAGGCAGCGTTCTTATAAGCTTTTCGATCTATGCGATGGTTTGTAAGTATTATCAGTCAGAAGGCCTACGGTATACATGCAAGAAGCTTGCAAGCACTATCTGAGAATCTACGTACGTCTTTAACGTAGTGTAAGATTATGTAAAATTTTAAAACGATATCCTCGACCATACTTGATGTTACTGACTGGACTCAATTTACCACAGTCACGATTAAGAGCACAAACTTATGATGGAGCCGCTAACTTAACGATTGGAGAATGCTTAAAAACAAGAACACTATATTATTTTGCAAGTTAAACGTCACTTTCTTCTTCGTAATGCCACTATGAATGTGGTTGACAAATCAGTTCTGATAAAACACCAGATATACTCTAGCTCTAGTTACAAGTTACTTTTCATGCAAATAACAGTTGAGTAATGAAGAGAAAATTTTCGTTTTAACCGAAAATAGGAAGATAGAAATAAAACATATAAAAATGAATTCAAGGAACTTGAACATGACTCAGTATTCTCTAAAACAGTTCATCAGAAACATGTAAAGGAATTAGCAAAAGATGGTTACAAATTGTTTGGGATGATAAGTTTCATGGATGAATGACTATTCCAATGGAAATAAACAAAAAACACAACAACAAACTGTTCTTGTAGTATTAAATTGCTGATAAGTGTGGTCACTATAGACGAAAGGTTGTTTCTTTCATTTGTTTCACACTTTTATTAATCCATTTGCCAAAGTGAACATTTAGCATGGGATTAAATAAGATCCACCTAAAACAAAACATGATTTAATTTTCTATAAAGTTTGTAAAATTAGGGTATGTAGGAGGCTATTATATTTATTTTCTAATCTTTATCTTTGATTACTTAGCCTAATATTGGGCATAAATGTATTGAACAATGACAGAATCAGAGAACAGAATGAATACCAAACATTTAACTTTATGCTCGCTGATCGTTAAATGGAAAACTAGGGACAAACAGGATGAAAAGAGTATTATTTCTTTTAAATGACCCAGGAAAGTGGACCCTTCTCAAGACTTGGTAAAAATCTGACCCACACTTGTTCACTACGGTACCATTAAGTCTATTGTTATCTTCATTGAAGGGTACACGGTTCTGCTAAAATATCTATAATATTAACATGGCCATGACTCTTTTTAGGACTACCGAGTAGTAGAGGTCCATGGCTCGATGGAGACCCTGGAGAAGACATTTGGAAAACTGATTAAGAGAAGAGGTTTCGTATACCAATACTTTTAGATGGTTTGTTTATTTGTTTTTTGAATTTCGCAACACTACAAGAGGGGCTATTTGCACTAGCTGTCCCTAATTTAGCAGTGTAAGACTAGAGAGAAGGCAGCTAGTCATCGTCTCTCGCCAAACTTTTAGGCTACTCTTTTACCAACAAGTTGTGGGTTGACTGTCGTCACATAATAAAGCCCTCGCGGCTGAAAGGAGTAAGCATGTTTGATGTGACGGGAATTCGAACCTGCAACCCTCAGATTACGCGTCGAGAGCCCTAACCACATGGTTATGACGGGCCATTTTGAAGGATCTCATGAAAGCTTTTTTACCCTAATCCTGATTCTGTTAAACAGAAACAGAAATTCGTGGTAGGTGTTTAGTTCTTGAAGGAGAGATTTTTCGCTTTCTAAAACTGGGGTGTTCGAGGATAATGTTATTCCCCTTCGCGCCATAAAGCGTAAATGCTGTTGAAAGATAGGTGATTAGTAATTACAATTTGAGCGATTGTTGATGGTTTGTTAACCAAGGGATTTGGCGAATGTTTGGTAGATGTAGAGGTAGAAAAGAAGATCAAAGCAGAGTTTCTTCGGTGGTGATGACGGCTTTGATGATGTGGAGTTGATGGGCGTAAGAATGTCTATAGTATTCGAACAACTATGTCCCAGTAGTCGCCCTTTTAACAGGACTACTTGGTGACTGGGATTCAGAAATCCAAAGCCATGGCTAGAATTACAGCATTTAAGAGTGCCAAGAAATTAGATGTGGGGAGAACCCCGAGAAACCCACTTTCAGAGGACAGGCGCTGAATTGTCTACCTAGGCACTCATTGTAGAGAGATATTTTGTATTACGCTTGTTTTTGTTTGTTTTGAATTTCTCGCAAACCTGTACGAGGGCTATCTACGCTATTCGTCTCTAATTTAGCAGTGTAAGACTAGAAGGAAGACAGCTAGTAATCTAAACCCACTGTCATATCTTGGGTTACTCACTAACCAACGAATTGTGAGATTGACATTATAACGAATCCACAGCTGAAAGGACGAGCATGTTTGGTTGGACGGGTCTCTAACCGGTGGCCCGCTGATTGTGAATCGAAAATCCTAACCATCTGGCCCTGCCGAATTGCAGGACTATCGTATGGGTTTAGTTTTGTTGTTGATGCATCGTTCTTAAGTTTGTAAGTATTATTAAAGTAAAATGTACAGGACTTTCGTATAGATTTACTCTAATTGTGATTACATTCTCCCTATCTTTATTAGTATTATTGACGTAAAATGTACAAGCTTGTAGTGTTAATCTAATAGCGGAGAAATATTTTGATTAGGGAAATTTTAATGAATGTAAATGCTTTAGAAAACCGACAAATTGCACTCAATGGAACATAAAAATAAAAAAAAAAAATAACTCTTGATCTTGAAATGTAGGAATTATTATAATTTAAACAATTTATTAACCTCACCTGTTTGTCAGCCATCAGAAGTTAAATCACAGGCGTGTTTATTGTGTCATATAAGACTCGAAGTAAAGTTAACGTATCTGTGAATATCAAATCAGTACAATGTGATTTGAAAAGGTAACATCCGGTTTCCAAGTGTTCTAAATTGTATATATTATCCGGAAGTGAACTGCAATAGAAGCTAGGGGACGTTACTCCCTATTATTCATCAAGGTAGCGAATAATAGAATTGACTTCCTAATTATTTAATCTGTTTTTATATATATTTATTTGAATGCTGGGACTTCTTAGTTGTCATTTTATTTGAAATGTATCATTATGTAATTGAACGAAACATGTTGTATCAGAGACCGTTCAGAGGGGTTTTGTTGTATAATTATACAATGCGAAACACAGAATTAAAGAATGTATTTAGAAGATTAATTCTAACGACTGTCGTGTAACCAACCAGTGATAAAACACGAGACGATGTTGTTACTAATATAAACAGGGACGACACTGCTACCTATGGGTAGGATTCTACGCTGTGCCCACTGAACAATTAACTCTATTGAGAAGCGAACAGTAAACCTATGGACTACGTTATGGAGCTTTATTTATTAAAGATGATGCATCCATGCACACTTGGAAACACGGTAGGTGTGCTTCGTGCACTTCGTTAGTAATCCAATACAGGGGTAACGAAGTACAATAAAACGTTGTGTAGTGCTTTGTACAACTATTTCGTTTGGTGTTGTAACAAGCACCCGGCGACAACCTATGGATATAACACCAAGTACATCCCGTGATAGGCAAAGCACAGACAACCTATTATGTAGCTTTGCGCTTAGCAACAAACTAAACAAGACCGAATACGTAATACCACATAGAAAGCAGGCATAATCTGAAATTCTATCATATTTAAACATTATCTATTGTTTGAGTTGCTGGTTTTTTTGTCCAAAAAACTTTAATGAATGTGTTATTTCATATCCTTAAATCATAATTAGTTAGTAAAGTGTATGAACAAGCACTAAATATAGTCAGTAGTTTACTGACAGACATGTTTCAAAATGCACGTAAGATAGGGAGATGTATAGGCACAAGTATATTTTAATATCTACTGTTATGTTCATATTTACACTCAAGAAAAAACTGTACAAATGTTTGTATGTAATAGAATAAACAGCTTTACTGACGTACACACCTTTAGTATGCTGAACAGTTAGTATGCAAGACAGTTGTATATGTCTATTAACAATTCATAACCTTTTTTTATCACTATCCATATTATATATGTATATATCAGTATTACTATTTCGTTCCTTTCTTCCCCTCACGTGGTATAGCGGAATGTCTTCTGATATACTCCACTAGAAACTGGGGTTTGATCCTACAGATGTGTAGCTTTTCTACTAATAACAAAGTGTAAACACAGATTTATTTATTATTATTTTTGCATCTCAGCTTCAACTATTTGAAACCTGAAAAAGTCAACACTAATTATGATAAAGAAAGTCACTGCTGTGGTAAAATCTTTGTTAACTTTACTTGCTTATTACAGGAACGGCAGGTGAGCAGTGTTTAATAAATCACGTAACTTGCATCTTTACGAGATCTTCACACGAGTAATATTTATTGGAGAATGGGCCTTTGGTGGAACTTTTGATTTTGGACATGAGCCACGTTATAAATCCAGTGATACCATAAAATATTCCCCGCTTCTAATTAGCTGCTTTCCATTTAATTGATTTGTTTGGAATTTAACACAAAGCTGCACAAATG
>NC_134826.1:125524539-125582705 GCF_004210375.1 Tachypleus tridentatus | reverse complement strand
ATTTATATCGCCTTCAAATTTATAACATAGTAAATTTCAAGAGCAACATATTTGTAGGCTTAATTACCGATACACTTCACAAAAGAAAATGGGCAGATTAACCAAGATCAAAACATTTTAAAGCCATATTGTTGAAACAGGAATTAAAATACATGTTGAAATTTATTGTAATAAATTTTGTATTTAAGGGAAGGTTACACATGCCGTCTTTAATTCTGAACTACTCATTAAATAGGCTCCAGTGGCACAATGGTATGTTTGTGGACTCACAACGCTAGAAACTGGGTTTCGATACCCGTGACGGCTAGAGCACAGATAGCCCATTTGTGCAGCTTTGTGTTAAATTCCAAACAAATCAATTAAATGGAAAGCAGCTAATTAGAAGCGGGGAATATTTCATGGTATCACTCGGATTTATAACGTGGCTCATGTCCAAAATCAAAAGTTCCACCAAAGGCCCATTCTCCAATAAATATTACTCGTGTGAAGATCTCGTAAAGATGCAAGTTACGTGATTTATTAAACACTGCTCACCTGCCGTTCCTGTAATAAGCAAGTAAAGTTAACAAAGATTTTACCACAGCAGTGACTTTCTTTATCATAATTAGTGTTGACTTTCCCAGGTTTCAAATAGTTGAAGCTGAGATGCAAAAATAATAATAAATAAAACTCTATTTACACTTTGTTATTAGTAGAAAAGCTACACATGTGTAGGATCAAACCCCAGTTTCTAGTGGAGTATATCAGAAGACATTCCGCTATACCACGTGAGGGGAAGAAAGGAACGAAATAGTAATACTGATATATACATATATAATATGGATAGTGATAAAAAAAAAGGTTATGAATTGTTAATAGACATATACAACTGTCTTGCATACTAACTGTTCAGAATACTAAAAGTGTGTACGTCAGTAAAGCTGTTTATTCTATTACATACAAACATTTGCACAGTTTTTTTCTTGAGTGTAAATATGAACATAACAATAGATATTAAAATATACTTGTGCCTATACATCTCCCTATCTTACGTGCATTTTGAAATATGTCTGTCAGTAAACTACTGACTATATTTAGTGCTTGTTCATAAACTTTACTAACTAATTATGATTTAAGGATATGAATAAACACATTCATTAAAGTTTTTTGCACAAAAAAACCAGCAACTCAAACAATAGATAATGTTTAAATATGAAAGAATTTCAGATTATGCCTGCTTTCTATGTGGTA
The DNA here is from genome assembly GCF_004210375.1 of Tachypleus tridentatus. Classification (NCBI taxonomy): domain Eukaryota; kingdom Metazoa; phylum Arthropoda; class Merostomata; order Xiphosura; family Limulidae; genus Tachypleus; species Tachypleus tridentatus. Next base: position 125,581,475 of record NC_134826.1, on the reverse strand, counting down.
TTACGTTTTCGGTCTTGTTTAGTTTGTTGCTAAGCGCAAAGCTACATAATAGGTTGTCTGTGCTTTGCCTATCACGGGATGTACTTGGTGTTATATCCATAGGTTGTCGCCGGGTACTTGTTACAATACCAAACTAAATAGTTGTACAAAGCACTACACAACGTTTTATTGTACTTCGTTACCCCTGTATTGGATTACTAACGAAGTGCACGATGCACACCTACCGTGTTTCCAAGTGTGCATGGATGCATCATCTTTATAAATAAAGCTCCATAACGTAGTCCATAGGTTTACTGTTCGCTTCTCAATAGAGTTAATTGTTCAGTGGGCACAGCGTAGAATCCTACCCATAGGTAGCAGTGTCGTCCCTGTTTATATTAGTAACAACATCGTCTCGTGTTTTATCACTGGTTGGTTACACGACAGTCGTTAGAATTAATCTTCTAAATACATTCTTTAATTCTGTGTTTCGCATTGTATAATTATACAACAAGAACCCCCTCTGAACGGTCTCTGATACAACATGTTTCGTTCAATTACGTAATGATACATTTCAAATAAAATGACAACTAAGAAGTCTCAGCATTCAAATAAATATATATAAAAACAGATTAAGTAATTAGGAAGTCAATTCTATTATTCGCTACCTTGATGAATAATAGGGAGTAACGTCCCCTAGCTTCTATTGCAGTTCACTTCCGGATAATATATACAATTTAGAACACTTGGAAACCGGATATTACCTTTTCAAATCACATTGTACTGATTTGATATTCACAGATACGTTAACTTTACTTCGAGTCTTATATGACACAATAAACACCCCTGTGATTTAACTTCTGATGGCTGACAAACAGGTGAGGTTAAATTGTTTAAATTATAATAATTCATACATTTCAAGATCAAGAGTTATTTTTTTTTTATTTTATGTTCCATTGAGTGCAATTTGTCGGTTTTGTGAAGCATTTACATTCATTAAAATTTCCCTAATCAAAATATTTCTCCGCTATTAGATTAACACTACAAACTTGTACATTTTACGTCAATAATACTAATAAAGATAGGAGAATGTAATCACAATTAGAGTAAATCTATACGAAAGTCCTGTACATTTTACTTTAATAATACTTACAAACTTAAGAACGATGCATCAACAACAAAACTAAACCCATACGATAGTCCTGCAATTCGGCAGGGCCAGATGGTTAGGATTTTCGATTCACAATCAGCGGGCCACCGGTTAGAGACCCGTCCAACCAAACATGCTCGTCCTTTCAGCTGTGGATTCGTTATAATGTCAATCTCACAATTCGTTGGTTAGTGAGTAACCCAAGATATGACAGTGGGTTTAGATTACTAGCTGTCTTCCTTCTAGTCTTACACTGCTAAATTAGAGACGAATAGCGTAGATAGCCCTCGTACAGGTTTGCGAGAAATTCAAAACAAACAAAACAAGCGTAATACAAAATATCTCTCTACAATGAGTGCCTAGGTAGACAATTCAGCGCCTGTCCTCTGAAAGTGGGTTTTCTCGGGGTTCTCCCCCACATCTAATTTCTTGGCACTCTTAAATGCTGTAATTCTAGCCATGGCTTTGGATTTCTGAATCCCAGTCACCAAGTAGTCCTGTTAAAAGGGCGACTACTGGGACATAGTTGTTCGAATACTATAGACATTCTTACGCCCATCAACTCCACATCATCAAAGCTGTCATCACCACCGAAGAAACTTGCTTTGATCTTCTTTCTACCTCTACATCTACCAAACATTCGCCAAATCCCTTGGTTAACAACCATCAACAATCGCTCAAATTGTAATTACTAATCACCTATCTTTTCACAGCATTTACGCCGGCGGCGCGAAGGGGAATAACATTATCCTCGAACACCCCAGTTTTAGAAAGCGAAAAATCTCTCCTTCAAGAACTAAACACCTACCACGAATTTCTGTTTCTGTTTAACAGAATCAGGATTAGTAAAAAAGCTTTCATGAGATCCTTCAAAATGGCCCGTCATAACTATGTGGTTAGGGCTCTCGACGCGTAATCTGAGGGTTGCAGGTTCGAATTCCCGTCACATCAAACATGCTTACCCTTTCAGCCGCGAGGGCTTTATTATGTGACGACAGTCAACCTACAATTTGTTGGTAAAAGAGTAGCCCAAAAGTTGGCGTGAGAGACGATGACTAGCTGCCTTCTCTCTAGCCTTACACTGCTAGATTAGGGACAGCTAGTGCAAATAGCCCTCTTGTAGTGTTGCGAAATTCAAAAACAAATAAACAAACCATCTAAAAGTATTGGTATACGAAACCTCTTCTCTTAATCAGTTTTCCAAATGTCTTCTCCAGGGTCTCCATCGAGCCATGGACTCTCTACTTACTCGGTAGTCCTAAAAAGAGTCATGGCCATGTTAATATTATAGATATTTTTAGCAGAACCGTGTACCCTTCAATGAAGATAACAATAGACTTAATGGTACCGTAGTGAACAAGTGTGGGTCAGATTTTTACTCAAGTCTTGAGAAGGGTCCACTTTCCTGGGGTGATTTAAAAGAAATAATACTCTTTTTCTCATCCTGTTTGTCCCTAGTTTTCCATTTAACGATCAGCGAGCATAAAGTTAAATGTTTGGTATTCATTCTGTTCTCTGATTCGTCATTGTTCAATACATTTATGCCCAATATTAGGCTAAGTAATCAAAGATAAGATTAGAAAATAAATATAATAGCCTCCTACATACCCTAATTTTTACAAAACTTTATAGAAAATTAAATCATGTTTTGTTTTAGGTGGATCTTATTTAATCCCATGCTAAATGTTCACTTTGCAAATGGATTAATAAAAGTGTGAAACAAATGAAAGAAACAACCTTTCGTCTATAGTGACCACACTTATCAGCAATTTAATACTACAAGAACAGTTTGTTGTTGTGTTTTTGTTTATTTCCATTGGAATAGTCATTCAACCATGAAACTTATCATCCCAAACAATTTGCACCATCTTTTTGCTATTCCTTTTACATGTTTCTGATGAACTGTTTTTAGAGAATACTGAGTCATGTTCAAGTTCCTTGAATTCATTTTATATGTTTTATTTCTATCTTCCTATTTTCGGTTAAAAAACGAAAATTTTCTCTTCATTACTCAACTGTTATTTGCATGAAAAGTAACTTGTAACTAGAGCTAGAGTATATCTGGTGTTTTATCAGAACTGATTTGTCAACCCACATTCATAGTGGCATTACGAAGAAGAAAGTGACGTTTAACTTGCAAAATAATATAGTGTTCTTGTTTTTAAGCATTCTCCAATCGTTAAGTTAGCGGCTCCATCATAAGTTTGTGCTCTTAATCGTGACTGTGGTAAATTGAGTCCAGTCAGTACATCAAGTATGGTCGAGGATATCGTTTTAAAATTTTACATAATCTTACACTACGTTAAAGACGTACGTAGATTCTGTGATAGTGCTTGCAAGCTTTGCATGTATACGTAGGCCTTCTGACTGATACTTACAAACTATCGCATAGATCGAAAAGCTTATAAGAACGCCTATATGAAAGATGTACATTTCGGCTACTGAAAAATCCTACATCTAGGCCTAATTATGTAAATCGATCGGTAAGAACACGAGAATCACAAGAACAAACACACAATTTGTAGGCCTGTAATGCAATAAAACAATTCAGCAGACCAAACTGTATGGGGTATGATTGTATACACAATATCCTCCACCTGCAATGAAGGGGGGATGTATCCCACCAGGATCTACAGCCCTGAAATAATATAATAAGCAGATATTTCTTCATAATAAATTACACCATCCAGAACGAGTTAAAATGGAAACAATAATTTGAGAATTAAAGACAATAAATCGAAAATATTCACTCAGAATGCCATTCAAACAGCGCAAAATGACTTTAATACATTACTACTGTGAAACTGATACACCGAATATTACAGTGCCAGCGTTTCGAAACCACAGAAAACAATAACTCTGCAACAACAGCAACAAACATACGCAAATATCCGCAATGAACATTCCTTTCAATAACAACGTAATCACAACCGAGATTCGTAAAGTCATTAAACAGTATCAACTGACAACCAACATAACATAAAAAACAGATAAAACATGAAACGCCACAGAAAACGCCGTGGAACAAACGTGTCACGCGAAAAAACTTCGTTTATCAAATCTTTGTAATATATGTGGAGACGCATATATAAGAGAAGCTGGAAGTACTTTACACACACGTGTCTCACAACACATCAGTATGTCACACACGTATGACCAACACAAAACCACTTCAACACAAACACTTGTTGCATAGACAGGGAACACAAAAAATACAGAAAACCCATTTTAAATTTCTACCTTACAAAATACGAAGGATTTTAAAAAGAAAAAAATATGGAAACTATACTTATTAAAGAATATAATCCGTAGATGAATAGAGACACTTGATGGCATATGTAACTAAACCACCATTCAAAAACAATACATTACACCGATTCACTTTACACCATTACTTTCAGATTAATACTTGCATACTGGGGAATATCACACAATCTCACAATTCGTTTTTAACCCTTAAGTATACTTTATATCCTTTCAAGTTACTTCTGTTCCTTAAGATCTTGTATTTTCTGTTTATGTGTTTTTAACTAATCATAAAATATATTGTAAATCTTTTTATGTTTATATCTTATAAAATAGTCATATACGTAATATGTTAGTACAGCTGTATGGTTAGTGTTATAACTGTACTATAATATTAGAGTGTTAACAATTTAACGAATATTCTAATAATAAACGGTTGTGTATATTAACACTAACGAAACTGCAAAGGAAAAACGTCAGTTAAGATAAAAAATATTTAAAATATGTTTGTTTCTTTGTTTTTTAATTTCGCGCAGAGATACCCGATGGTTATTCGCGCTAGCCGTCCATCATTTCGTAGTGTATGACTAAAGGAAAAGTCCTCCGCTAATACACCGGTAAGTTTACGGATTTACAACGTTAAAATCATGGGTTCGATACCCTTCGGTAGACTCAGATGAGAGACCAATGTGGCTTTGCTAAAGAAAACACACACACACACAAGAGGGAAAGCAGCAATTCCGTCTCCAACCACCGCCAACTGTTGGCTACTCTATTATCAACTAATATTGCAATTGATCGTCACATTATAACGACCCCACGACTAAAAGGGCGAGGATGTTTAGTGTATACGAGGATCAAGACATTTTCCAGCAAACATCACATTACAAACCACCCACACAATACTTATATTTGTCTCACACAACAGTTATTTTATACACTTTGTACAAACCAAAAAAAGGACTTGCAAAAGATAACAGTGCAGCAGTGACACGAGAAATCAAAACTCTTGACACATATAGATAAAACACAGGTTTAATAACAGAAATATGGTAGAGATATATCGAGGGCATATTTCCGAAACGATTTGTTTTGAAATTCGCACTAAGATTCATGACGGTTATCTGCTCTAGCCGTCTTTAATTTAGTATCACAGTCCACAATAACTCATGTGCTAGTCCTTTAACAACGAATATTGGGATTGATAGTCTCCTTATAAGTCCTCCATGACTCATAGGGAGAGCGTTTTTGGTGTGAAGGGAATTCGAAACCGCGACTCACGGATTACGAGTCGAATGTCTTAACCACCTGGTCATGCCGGGCCAAAATATCAGATCGTGAATTTTAATTGAAAAGCTTTGCCTACCTGACAACGAGGTAGAGAACAAAATGTTTATTCCCCAGGTGAGGCTCGAACTCACAACCCCGGCATATCCCACAAGTACTGTCTTATAAGTACCGTGCGCTATCCAATTGCGCCACTGGGGATATGATTGTAGTTGCAATAGAAACACTAGAATGCTTCACTATTTCCTATAAACCTTTACCTATTAGCCAAGTTAACACTTAAACGACCCAACCCAGAAGGATACTTAACATTGTTAGACGTAGCCATAAAAATCCAATACAGACAATTACGAAGCTTTATACATAACAAAGAATCCTGGGGCGTAGAGTTTTCTACACCTGATGGGAGTGGGGATGATTTTTGCAACCACTTATGTGGACTGTTCAATTTGCAAATTGGTAATCTCTAATTACGAGGACCTGAAAGCTGTAAACATACAGTCACAGAGTAATCGTGTTGCCACGATACTTCAAGGTTTCCATGTAGGTTTGTGTAAGTGAGGTCTTTTGAACAGTTTTCAAAATGTTAACAGAATAAAGACAAATGTGTCACAAATTAGCTGCCACATGAATTTATTCCTGCACAGTATAAAAGATGGCCATTATACTTGACAAGGTTACTTATAACTTTCCTTGCATGAATTACGTTTTCAAATATTAATAAAATTAGTAATTACCCTTGATAAGTTTATATCTACCGAAAATGTTGTTTGATAAAAATAATTAAAATGTCTTTGCGAACTCTTGAAAATCACACATCAATACAATGTAGCACATAATTATTCATTGGTCCTCTAGTCTACATGTTCCCAAACGTAGACCTCCTTTGTGATGATCTGTTTATGAATTCTTTCATAATCTCTTCTATATTTATCCTGGCACCTCATCTTTGTGAGTGTAACAAACTGCCACATGGTTGAGGCGGCACTGAGACATAGTTGACCTTAACCACGTCTTTAACCGTCTTAATGAGAAAAGCTGCGTTCACATTTGTAGCTAGATACTAGACATACAAGCAAAATTTTCTTGAGAAGAAACACTTCGTTTAACATCTGCTGGCTTGTTTCATGCATTTTACAGTAAGCATCTTTCGCACCTTTCAGAGATACTGCTTTTGAAGTTACTTTGAACATGAGCAACTGAAACTCCAGCCGTTGTGCAGAGATTTCTCTAAAGAAGTTTATAACCGAGTTGTCAATCTTGCCAGATTTGATCATGTTCTCAAGTGCCAGGTATTGCCTCATGTCATTGTTGTCTGCATTGAATGTAGTGGTCAGATGTTCTATGACTGCGTCTACAAATTCAATATATTGGCTTCTGCAGTAATCTTTAGCTGTTGCAGAATAGTGTGCTGAGCCATTACCTGTTATCCTTCTGGGAAGTCTGCGAATGCGTGGTATTTCAATCGGCACCAGATCAAGGGAAGTTACATTTTTCTCAGCTTCATGAAATATCTTGTTGTAATTTTCTTCTGTTCGCAATACCCGCAATTGCTCAACTGTCATTGCAGAGGTTTCAATCATGTCAGATACTGTCGCTGATGGTGCTTGGAATGCACGGTTTAGTTCCTCTAATGCAGCTAATGAATGCTGAGTCAACAACAATCCTAAAACTGTCTTTCCTTTGTCAAATCTGTCCAGCAGACCTCGTGCTTTCACTGATACATCTGATTTTTCATTTGCTAATTCAGACAAAGAATCAACAAAGTCACTGTAGTGATCATTAGAACATGTAATTGCAGATAGGCGGCACAACCAGCGTGTTGAACAAAGTGGGCGGATGTATTTAACTGGACCATTGTGGCTGACTGACGATACAATATTTTCAAATATTGTCTTGTATTTTCCTGACTTCTGAAGCAAGACACCAAGTTCACGTACCCACTGGATAGAATCTCGAACACATTCACAACCTTCAACTGCATGTTGCATTATTAAATTAGCCTTGTGTGCTCCGCAGTGAAAAAACAAAGCTGACGGTTGCTTCTCTTTTACTTTTGCCTGGCCTCCACTGTACGCACCACTCATGTTAGCGGCTCCATCATACGTTAGTGCTCTTAATCCTGAAACTGGTAAATTGAGTCTAGTCAGTACATCAAGTATGGTCCAGGATATTGTTTCACCAGATGTAGTGGAAACACTGTATAAACCAAGAAATTTCTCGTGGACGTCAAGGAAGGTTGTCATCTACGTATCGTACGCATATTGCTTTCTATTCGGCACCTGTAACATCTTGAGTGCCATTAACCATTAATGCAAAGATTTTACTTTGCTGCACTTCGTGTGCTGTGTTCCTCAGCATTTGATGGCTGAACGTCTCCATTATTTCATTCCGAGCCTGGGGTGATGTGAATGTGCTTTTCTTTAACAAGTAGGTTCTTATTCTTCCAGGAGCTTCATTAACTGCAGGAAGTTCCCCCTCCGTATCAGTATGTCCACGTAATGCTAAACCTTGACGCAGTAAGAAACGTAAACTTCTGAATTTTTTCGCTAGACTTCTTTTGCATTCTTCCTGCTGCTTCATTTTTCCATCATCTAGCTAGACAATCACTGGAGTTACATCAAGTAATCCTTCTGGAGATATAGCCAATCTGTGGGGAGAGGAGGATTGGTGTTCGTTGAATTTCTGTTTTGCATTTTTTCCAGTTGCAAAAACCGGTGGATATGAAGGAATACTCCACTGGCCTCTCCAATTTCTCTGTAAAAAGACCTCTATTTTACGCCTTGGCACAATGAAAGCATATGACTTTTTGAGTCTGATTGTCGAAGTGCAGCCATGGGAACTTATCAAACCACTTGCCCTAGAAGTTGGTATTTTGATATTTTGCTTTCTATCGTGGTATTAGATGTCCGTCTGGATGATATGAGCCCTGTTTTAAAATCGAAGCTCAACCTAAAGGGAGCGGAGGGGGGGGCGATGTAAGACGCGTCTGGATCCGAGCGGCCCGAACCTGTCGTTAACTGTACACTAAATATGCACTATGGTCAGCACCTTCGCCGGCTAAGAAGAGTAAGGCGTTCGACAACAAAACCGGTTAGACATGCATAAGAACAAATAGCGTAGGAAAACCGCACAATATGCACATAAGATTAACGCAGCTACAAGCTGCGATTCGCCTGCCAGATCTAAATAACAGGAGTTTTCGCTTGGGAGTAATATTTTCGAATTTCACGCTCTCTTCAATCTCTTGTGATGAAAATTTCACTTAATCTTACACTACGTACAAGACGTACGTAGATTCTGTGATAGTGCTTGCAAGCCTTGTATGTATACTTAGGCCTTTTAACTGATACTTACGAACTATCGCTTAGATCGAAAAGCTTATAAGAACGCTTATATCAAAGCTGTACATTTCGGCTACTGAAAAATTCTACATCTAGGCCTAATTATGTAAATCGATTGGTAAGAACACGAGAATCACAAGAACAAACACACAATTTTAGGCCTGTAATGCAAAAAAAAACAATTCAACAGACCAAACTGTATGGGGGATGATTGTATACACGATATCCCCAACCTGAAATGAAGGGGGGATGTATCCCCCCAGGATCTACCGCCCTGAAAGAATATAATAAGCAGATATTTCTTCATAATAAATTACACCATCCAGAACGACTTAAAATGGAAACAATAATTTGAGAATTAAAGACAATAAATCGAAATTATTCACTCAGAATGCCATTCAAACAGCGCAAAATGATTTTAATACATTACTACTGTGAAACTGATACACCGAATATTACAGTGCCAGCGTTTCGAAACCACAGAAAACAATAACTCTGCAACAACAGCAACAAACATACGCAAATATCCGCAATGAACATTCCTTTCAATAACAACGTAATCACAACCGAGATTCGTAAAGTCATTAAACAGGATCAACTGACAACCAACATAACATAAGAAACAGATAAAACATGAAACGCGAGAGAAAACGCCGTGGTGCAAACGTGTCACGCGAAAAACTTCGTTTATCAAATCTTTGTAATATATGTGGAGACGCATATATAAGAGAAGCTGGAAGTACTTTAGACACACGTGTCTCGCATCACATCAGTATGTCACACACGTATGACCAACACAAAACCACGTCAATACAGAAAACCCATTTTAAATTTCTACCTTACAAAATACGAAGGATTTTGAAAAGAAAAAAAATATGGAAACTATACTTATTAAAGAATATAATCCGTAGATGAATAGAGACACTTGATGGCATATGTAACTAAACCACCATTCAAAAACAATACATTACACCGATACACTTGACACCATTACTTTCAGATTAACACTTGCATACTGTGGAATATCACACAGTCTCACAATTCGTCTTTAACCCTTATTTATACTTTATATCCTTTCAATTTACTTCTGTGCCTTATGAACTTGTATTTTCTGTTTATGTGTTTTTAACTAATCATAAAATATATTGTAAATCTTTTTATGTTTATATCTTATAAAATAGTCATATACGTAATATGTTAGTACAGCTGTATGGTTAGTGTTATAACTGTACTATAATATTAGAGTGTTAACAATTTAACGAATATTCTAATAATAAACGGTTGTGTAAATTAACACTAACGAAACTGCAAAGGAAAAACGTCAGTTAAGATAAAAAATATTTAAAATATGTTTGTTTGTTTGTTTTTGAATTTCGCGCAGAGCGACCCGAGGGTTATTTGCGCTAGCCGTCCATCATTTCGTAGTGTATAACTAAAGGGAAAGTCCTCCGCTAATACACCGGTAAGTTTACGGATTTACATCAACACAGTTAAAAAAACACTTAAAATCACGGCTGTATTTTTTTAGTAACAAAATAAACCCAAACGTAATAACATAAAGCATTTATTGAGCGTTTCGAAACCTTTAAACTTCCCTCTAGTGGTATAAAATAAATATGGTAATAATATTGTTAGTAATATAATACAATAATAATACAATTTGTAGTCGTTTTAGGAAGAAAAACATTATAATACAATTTTGACAAAACCTCTATTTTTTTTACTTCGCAGTAACTTAAACTAACGTATAGTTAACTTTCAAATTGCTCTTTCCAACAGTGGATAGCAGGAACTTCCTAGTTCTCGAAAGAAAAAAATTCTTACGCTGGTCAATTGCAGTAATGAATTGTCAGCAGAGTCTTTTTCTTTCTAAATAATTAAGTTGTTCTTCAAGAATGTGGCAAATGTCTAATTTATTAAGTCGTCTTTGTTTCATATTTCTACGAAGCCTGGTCTTCAGCGTTATAAGAACACTGAAACTCTTCACAGTTTCAATCGAGAAGTAGGAGAACTAACAGAATGTCCCTAAAATGTTTGTAGCTTCAGTGTTGGAATTGAAGATTTATTTTTTGAGATGATCATGGCTAATTGCACATATAATGATTTGCTTGTCAACTCTGAGTTTTCGTCCCATAATATTGTCTGTCTCTCCAATGAGGTAAACGTACTCCAATCTTTCAAGTGTATTTTCGACCTCCCTGCTCAGAAACCTCTCTGAACTACATGTCTACAGTATATAGCAGTTTGTAATACTCCGAAAGAGATGTTGGTGCACGTGCAACAGCCTCACCAGTAAATCGATTGAGTAGTCTTTTCATATGTCATATTTGAATTCGACGTATATTAAAAGAGTAGATTAATCCAATTCTTTCTTCATATGCTTTTCTAAAGCTTTCCTTTGTTCTTTCTCCTTTAAGACTGGTGTTGACACACTCCATTGCAGAAAGGTGTCCCAGCAATGGTTTGTGTTCTCTTTTTTAAGAAGTTGTTCAGGTTCCCAAATTCCTCCATCATTTCACTGGCTAGGACTAATCCTAGGACTGTTTCCCGCTTCTGAAGTATTTCCAGGACTCAATTTATTTTGTTTGCTGAATATGATGGCCTAGATGAAGCCATCTCATTGAAACTAAGTAACTTTGGCTCGTACTGGTTGAGCACTGACCAAATGGTTGGGGTATAAAGAGTCCACTTTGTAGAACAAAGCGATTTCAAAGTAGTGTAAAATTCAGTTTCAGATTTTGTTATTGTCTCACGAATCCAGACTCATAAACCCACTGCAAAGAATCCCTAATCACGTAAGATTCTGTACAAGTTGGCTGAGTAATGAGATTTACACAATAAAGGTCACAATGGACATGAAAGTCTAATGGCTTCTCTTTTCTGAGAAAATCTTGAAAAATTGGCAAAAAATTATATGCTTTGCAATATTTCTGCATTGTCCGTTAAACTCAGGATCTCATTTTGAATTTTAGGGAAGACATAATCCTAAATATACGTCAACCACATAAAGAGTTTAGGATCACCCTCTGACTCCAACAGTTGAATTAAATCCACTTCCGTTTCCTTATAACCTCTAAAAGCCAACGTTTAGTAGACAAATTGCTGTGATGCCAAAGCACTACAGAACTTTTGCCCATAACAAACCTTTGGTTGAATGATGTAGAGTATTTTCAAGGTCATCTCTTTCCGACTTCCTAACTCTATGGTTTCTGTCTCAAATACCACTGAACTGGACAAACGTTATTGTTCTATTTCTTAATCATTAGGCTTCCTGCCTTCACATTCTGTGTAACATTGCTGCTTAAACCTGTCTGTTGTTGTACCTCCTCCCACAATAAACATGACAGTAAAAAGACCAAACTCAGGTACCACAGTAAACCCCATAACACATATCTAAAAGACTTTTAAAGTTGGAATTATTTATTCTTATATAAGAGTGTAAAACTCAATGAAATAATCATCATTAATAATACTACAGTTAAGAAGAAGAGTAAAAATACTATCATAGTGAAACATTTCTTGAAAATAGTTTTACAGACTTTGTTTGAAATAAGAATATTGCTTGTTTGTTTCTTTTGGAATTTCGCACAAAGCTACTCGAGGACACTTTACGCTAGCCGTCTCTAATTTAGCAGTGTAAGACTGGAGGGAAGGCAGCTAGTCATCACCACTTACCGCCAACTCTTGGACTACTCTTTTACCAACGAATAGTGGGATTGACCGTAACATTATAATGCCCTCACGGCTGAAAGAGCGAGCATGTTTGGCGCGACCGGAATCCGAACCCGCGACCCTCAGATTACGAGTCGCACGCCTAATATAATACAATGCTTTCACATGACAGATGAAGACACATTGTAAAACAAGAAATGGTAAGGAAAGAAGTTTTATTATTCTTGATGACGAAAAACCCACTTGAAATGGTAATGATCTGATATTCACGGGGGTGACTACAAGTTTACCTCATTAAAAACAATCCAATGAGCACTTACATCACATTGCTTTGCTTGTTAAAAACGATTTATGTCCACCTTTTCCTCTTTACTGTTTTTGATATTGTTGCTCAACTTCTGTCAGTCAAAAACTTTCCAAGTTGGTTAAATCTTGGCCCACTTAACACTGATTTGGTAGCCCAGTAAAAATGGATTGATATATTTATAAACTAACCGTTTAGTTATGCATTTCTGCTTTCGTAACCTGTAACTTAAATATTAACAGAGTTTCCACGTAAAATCTCTTTAAGATTTAATAAAGTGAAAAAAAAATATTTAATTATATCGAGATCATTTATTAAACAAGAATAATTATATATGCAGCTAAGAAATTGAAAGAGCACATTAGCACCTGACCTTACTTCCTGGTGTACATAAACGAAAAAAATAAATAAATAAAAGGTCCTTTTGAGGGTTGTAAAAGATATTAATGTAATACCTGTTCTTTTACAAAACAACCGCCTCGCCCCGGCATGGCCAAGTGGTTAAGGCACTAGACTCCTAATCCGAGAGTCGCAAGTTCGAATCCCTATCACACCAAACATGCTCGTCCTTTCAGACGTGACGGTCAGTCCCACTATTCGTTGGTAAAATTGCAGCCTAAGAGTTGGTTGTGGGTGATGATGACTAGCTGCATTACCTCTAGTCTTACACTGTTAAATTATGGAGGGTTAACGCAAATAACCCTCGTGTAGCTTTGCGCGAAATTCAAAAACAAACAACAGCGAGCTAAACGAGTTCCTACCTCCCCAAAATCGAAAACAATGATCTGTCATTAATTCACTAACACACAGATTAGCATCTTGAATATTTACAGCATCTGTGAATGTAAGAGCTTGTTAACTGTTTAGTCTTAATAATAAAAAGAAATCACTACTTCCTTAAACTATTAATTTGTCCGAGTTCCTAGTTGCGCTACATTTCGACTCATCTTATTATTGTTCATCAAATATTCGTTCCACTTTGTTCAGAGTACACATAAATAATTTCAGATATAAGACATATCAAAGTTCATGAAAGATTCGTAAGTTTATTTAATTACATTCACATTAGTCACAAGCAAGAAAATTCTTCCTTTGTACAATGAATTGAACGACATGTTTTCCATAATAACTTACTAAATGCCAAACGTGTTAAGGCATGCAGTTTGTAATCTGAGGGTGGCGGGTTCGCATCCCCGTCGCACCAAACATGCTTGCCCTTTCAGCCGTGGGGGCTCAATCCCACTATTCTTTGTTAAAGGAGTAGCCCAAGAGTTGGCGGTGGATGGTGATGACTACCTGCCTTTCCTCTAGTTTTACACTGCAAAATTAGGGACGGCTTGCACAGATAACACTCGAGCAATAAAAAAAAAATACTAAATATATACCTTTCCACTTCTATTATCTTTTTCTTTTATGTCTCAATGATTAAAATCTTTAGTTGCTTTCCGACTGTAAACAAGTTCTAACCATAATGAATTGAGTGCAAATAAACTCAATCAAAATAAGAACAAAAGCTAACGCTGGATAACACTGTTGTCTTTTAAAATATAGAAAATAAAAATACAAACATGTCTTTTAAAACTATAATTCAGTTCCTACAGTAAATTTTCTAATGAGTTTTAAAATGTCCTTAATTCTAATTCGTTGTTTTACATTAACAGTACGAACAACCACTTTTACAATTTGAGCCTCTTGTCTACATATATATTATGTATGATTTAGAGAAGTGAAATCATTTTGTTTGTTTCAAGTTAAGCAAAAATACTACATAATGAGTTATTTGTGCTTTGCCCACCGGATGTATCGAAACCCGGTTTCTAGCACTGTAAGTCCGCACACATACAGCTCTGCCACTGAAGTGAAATAATGTACATAATTAATCTAACTTCACAGGAATTGAAAAAACAAACAGCTCGCTGGATACACGATTCTTTATTTCCTTTCCTTAGTCGCCAATGGCCAACTGCCTATTTGTATTTCAAAACCCTTCGCATGTTGTGCCAAGACTTCGGCAGATGTAATGTTTCGTGAGTTTTCGTACGGTCAGAGTGCAGAATTCGTTTGTCATAACAAATGGTTTTACGCAAAAGTAATTGAGAGAAAAATATTTAACTCGAAAACAGCATATCCCCATATTTCAAAAGTGAGAAGATAATACGCCACGCTTCAAAATTGGTAAACATGTCCCTTCCCTGTAAATTACCATTGTGTATCTACTTACGTTTCTTACAAAACTTTAATAAAGCTATCGGAAAAGTATTATATAGACTCTTAGCTTCTAGAAAACATAAATGAAACTATCTCGAAAAAGCCGTGAAGGGATTTCCCAAAATGGGAGATTAAGAGACTTAGGAGCTTCCAGGTTTGACTGAACTGACTAATATGTTTAAGGAACTTTGAAATTAGAGCCCTCCATCCTGATGTCATGATGTTTGGTGATGTCTGAAAACTAGCTCCGTGAATTTAGATGCAAATTTAGACAGCCGTGGATAGGCGTTTTAAAATAAGCATCCGTATTTAAATTCGAAAATTTTAATAATAATGAAGTCAGAAGGAAGCACAAGAGAGATAAAGCAACTGTCACATTGACTGTACAGGTTTACTGGAAAATTAACAGGAAAGTGTGAATGATTGCTCAAATTAAGGCGCGAAAACGTTTCTTGCACAGTTATTTTTCCCATGAATTTGCAAGGAGCATTTGCAACTATAAAATATCCCACAATATGTAGAGTAAAACATAAATATATTGTAAAAAGTAAGTAAAGTATAAAACACTTTTAGATAAGCAACTGATTTGATAATAAGTGCTATATGACTTCAAGTCAACCTCTGTCACCCCAAAGACTCACAAGTGAGTATATGATAATGCTTTGACATTACTACACCTGATTAAAACCAATCCTTAACGTTAACCATATAGCGGAATATTTATAAAAGAAAAGTAATTGAGTTTATTCGATAATTGGAAGCGAGGTATTAGAAACAAGTTAAAACCTTATAATGCTACATCACACTGGTTAAAGCCCAATTTCGTTAATTTAAAATAGCCGCATAAAGCTTTCAGAAGATTTTATTTGTTTGAACTTCGCGCAAAGCTAAACGATGGCTATCTGTACTAGCACCCCTAATTTAGCAGCATAAGACTAGAGAAAAGGCACCTAGTCATCACCACCCACCGACAACTCTTGGAATAGTCTTTTAACAACGAATAGCGGGATTAATCGTCACATTGTAATACACCTACAGATGAAAAGGCAAACATACTTGGTGTGACGGATATTCGAAACCTTCGACCCTTACGTTATGAGTCTAGCGCCCTAACCACCTGGCCATGCGTGGATCGTTTAGAAGATAAGAAAACGTAAAGTGTTAAATTAACTCGTGAATCTTTGCACCTCATAATGATAAGATTGAAAGGAACTCAAATCAAAAGGAAGAAGAAACAGTAAAAAGAAAAATTTCACAATCAATTATGAAATTGAACTTTCTTTTATAAATTTACAACATCTTTATGATTTTCAATTTATCATTTATTCTTCATTTTTCACCCCGTAATACGAGGCTTATTATTATACTTATGTAGATTCTGATTAAAAAAGCTTTAGTCAATTTTTAGTATTGTATTAATATTCGTTAATATATATATAGCTTAACGTAGATCTTGAATTCTAAAAAGAAGTTAGCATGGGGTCCTAAAATCTATTCACAAATACATGTACTCACAATGAGGTACTTGACAGACAGAGCAAATTCAAGCACCAACTTACATTATTGTAAGTTTCGTTTGAAATTCGCATTTGACTCATTAAAATGCACTTTACCTACCCATCAACAAGATATTCAGTTAAAATCGATAGCTTTTTTAATATCCTTTCTTTATATTCTTATATAAAAACCAAAGTAATTAAATACATAGAACATTTTTGTTATATAATTAACTGTAACTGCCCTTAGATTTTGTTAAATTAAATATAAAGAAATCTAGCTGCACAATTACAAAGAAAATAGCGTCTATAAATGTATGTATACATAATAATACAACATAAAGGTGTGCATTGCTACTTTGAACGTTGTCATCAAAATGCCCTCCGCTAGTACAGCGGTATGTATCCGGATTTACAACGCTAAAATCAGATAGACCTTTGTGGCTTTGCTATACGAAAAACACACACACACAGACATCAAAATGTGTAATATTAAAATATAATTTTTATTTAAATATGTATTTATATTTGTCATTAAATATTGAAACACTAAATTTCGATGTGGTTTTAATTTAAAACATCTTTGTTGTTTTATGGTTGCAAATTACTTTGAGCTAGAACGACATAACAGGGAAAATGTTTACAAAAACCAAACAAACAGTAGTTTCCATCTGCGAGAACAAAAGAGAAGGTATTATCCTTACGTTCATTCTTATAGCTACAGATGGCAGCACAATACACTAAATGTACACTTATTACCGGTACCTTTATTTTGCGCGTTTAAAATAGAGAGCATAAGCATCATGGGCTTAATAATTGAGTAATTCATTATATGCATGAGTATTATTCAGTGACTTTTTATAAATAAAAAATTGTCTTTTTTTTATTAATCCAAAACAATCTAACATGCCTATTTGTTCTTGAGTGATGTATCTCAAGACGACTGGTATGGGTATTAAAACTTATTAAAATAAAGCAGAGAACAACGTTTCAACCTTCTTTGGGTTATCTTCAGGTTAACGGATGTTCTTTACTGAGTTTGTCTTAAGCACCTTGAGCGACACTGTCTTGCTTGAGGAGTTAGATTTTTATTATATCATAACTGATTCAACGAAAAAGCCACAGTTGATATTCTATAATAATCTGCTTGATAGATATTAAACATAATCTTATAACAGAGAATTGTCTTACTTTCTGAAAATTCATTATTTTGACAGGTAAACTTACAAGCATCGCTCAGTTAAGCTTGCTAATAAAGTTGATTTGGTCGAGAAATATATGGATAACTACTTTTAAAAACTGACTAAGTTTCTTAGTGTGTGTGAAATAAGGATACCGGACGAAATGAGCAAAATCTTTATTTCTACACTAAAACAGAAAGAAAAAAATGTACAAATTTGCACGGACAAAGTCACTGTCGGTGTTTCTACTAGGTTGTGTTTAGTCCTACAACTTTCATTCGAATGAGTTTGGTCTGCATAGGGTCAAAATACCGTGAACTCCAAATAACGCACTTCAATTGTACAAGTAGACTTGATTTCTCTCTCCAGTTGATAGTGTTACCTTACAACCATAATTCTCTCATAACATTAGTTGGCTATAACATAAAGGCATTGTAAATTTAGTTAGCAAAGGGTATTGCAGTCGTATATCCATCGAACACAGACACTATTTTCTTATAGTACCTTATCAGCCAGAATAGACATTATCTACCATAAGAAAGAACTAAATGAAGTAACTAGTATAAGACAATCTCAGTAACCTTCTGGGCCACATTCTAACACTAACTTTGCATAGGAAATAAATATACGAGGTGTTTAAAAATTTCTATAATAATTACAAGCAGATAAAAGCATGTTTACAGAAATATTTAGCACGTGAACAATATTATTTTAAGGACTTCAATCTTTGTATTAGGTTTTAGTTAGAAATATGTTGATAGGATCAGCATGAGTCATCTGAAACTTTGTGTCAGAATTAAACAAACAAAGTAGGAAAATTCAATAAAAAATACAGTCCAAATGTTATTAACGTTTCTGCTATTTTATGATAACGCAAATTTAGCGATATTTGTAGTTTTTAGATGATTGCTATAATAACTAAAAGGTGTTACCGACGATAAGCACTTGTTGTAAACTGAAAAGTATCTCAACTTATACAAATGATTATTTATATCGCCTTCAAATTTATAACATAGTAAATTTCAAGAGCAACATATTTGTAGGCTTAATTACCGATACACTTAATAATAAAATAAAATGGGCAAAATAACCAAGATCAAAACATTTTAAAGCCATATTGTTGAAACAGGCATTAAAATACATGTTGAAATTTATTGTAATAAATTTTGTATTAGGGGAAAGTTACGCATGCCGTCTTTAATTCTGAACTACTAATTAAATGGCCCCCAGTGGCACAATGGTATGTTTGTGGACTCACAACGCTAGAAGCTGGGTTTCGATACCCGTGACGGCTAGAGCACAGATAGCCCATTTGTGCAGTTTTGTGTTTAATTCCAAACAAATCAATTAAATGGAAAGCAGCTAATTAGAAGCGGGGAATATTTTATGGTATCACTCGGATTTATAACGTGGCTCATGTCCAAAATCAAAAGTTCCACCAAAGGCCCATTCTCAAATAAATATTACTCGTGTGAAGATCTCGTAAAGATGCAAGTTACCGTGATTTATTAAACACTGCTCACCTGCCGTTCCTGTAACAAGCAAGTAAAGTTAACAAAGATTTTAGCAGTTACTTTCTTTATCATAATTAGTGTTGACTTTCCCAGGTTTCAAATAGTTGAAGCTGAGATGCAAAAGAATAATAAATAAATCTGTGTTTACACTTTGTTATTAGTAGAAAAGCTACACATCTGGAGGATCAAACCTCAGTTTCTAGTGGAGTGTATCTGAAGACATTCCGCTGTGCCACGTGAGGGGAAAAAGGAACCAAATAGTAATACTGATATATACATATATAATATGGATAGTGATAAAAAAAAGGTTATGAATTGTTAATAGACATATACAACTGTCTTGCATACTAACTGTTCAGCATACTAAAGGTGTGTACGTCAGTAAAGCTGTTTATTCTATTACATACAAACATTTGTACAGTTTTTTCTTGAGTGTAAATATGAACATAACAGTAGATATTAAAATATACTTGTGCCTATACATCTCCCCATCTTACGTGCATTTTGAAACATCTCTGTCAGTAAACTACTGACTATATTTAGTGCTTGTTCATACACTTTACTAACTAATTATGATTTAAGGATATGAAATAACACATTCATTAAAGTTTTTTGGACAAAAAAAACAGCAACTCAAACAATGGATAATGTTTAAATATGATAGAATTTCAGATTATGCCTGCTTTCTTTGTGGTATTACGTATTCGGTCTTGTTTAGTTTGTTGCTAAGCGCAAAGCTACATAATAGGTTGTGTGTGCTTTGCCTATCACGGTATGTACTTGGTGTTATATCCATAGGTTGTCGCCGGGTGCTTGTTACAACACCAAACGAAATAGTTGTACAAAGCACTACACAACGTTTTATTGTACTTCGTTACCCCTGTATTGGATTACTAACGAAGTGCACGAAGCACACCTACCGTGTTTCCAAGTGTGCATGGATGCATCATCTTTTATAAATAAAGCTCCATAACGTAGTCCATAGGTTTACTGTTCGCTTCTCAATGTTATTAATTGTTCAGTGGGCACAGCGTAGAATTCTACCCATAGGTAGCAGTGTCGTCCCTGTTTATATTAGTAACAACATCGTCTCGTGTTTTATCACTGGTTGATTACACGACAGTCGTTAGAATTAATCTTCTAAATACATTCTTTAATTCTGTGTTTCGCATTGTATAATTATACAACAAAACCCCTCTGAACGGTCTCTGATACAACATGTTTCGTTCAATTACATAATGATACATTTCAAACAAAATGACAACTAAGAAGTCCCAGCATTCAAATAAATATATATAAAAACAGATTAAATAATTAGGAAGTCAATTCTATTATTCGCTACCTTGATGAATAATAGGGAGTAACGTCCCTAGCTTCTATTGCAGTTCACTTCCGGATAATATATACAATTTAGAACACTTGGAAACCGTATGTTACCTTTTCAAATCACATTGTACTGATTTGATATTCACAGATACGTTAATTTTACTTCGAGTCTTATATGACACAATAAACACGCCTGTGATTTAACTTCTGATGGCTGACAAACAGGTGAGGTTAATAAAGGACAAATTGTTTAAATTATAATAATTCCTACATTTCAAGATCACGAGTTTTTTTTTTTATTTTTATGTTCCATTGAGTGCAATTTGTCGGTTTTGTAAAGCATTTACATTCATTAAAATTTCCCTAATCAAAATATTTCTCCGCTATTAGATTAACACTACAAACTTGTACATTTTACGTCAATAATACTAATAAAGATAAGGAGAATGTAATCACAATTAGAGTAAATCTATACGAAAGTCCTGTACATTTTACTTTAATAATACTTACAAACTTTAGAACGATGCATCAACAACAAAACTAAACCCATACGATAGTCCTGCAATTCGGCAGGGCCAGATGGTTAGGATTTTCGATTCACAATCAGCGGGCCACCGGTTAGAGACCCGTCCAACCAAACATGCTCGTCCTTTCAGCTGTGGATTCGTTATAATGTCAATCTCACAATTCGTTGGTTAGTGAGTAACCCAAGATATGACAGTGGGTTTAGATGACTAACTGTCTTCCTTCTAGTCTTACACTGCTAAATTAGAAACGAATAGCGTAGATAGCCCTAGTATAGGTTTGCGCGAAATTCAAAACAAACAAAAACAAGCGTTATACAAAATATCTCTCTACAATGAATGCCTAGCCTCGAAAGACATCTACGTACACTCAACAGACATTGCTAATCAATTTATGACGCTTCCTTTTCATTTCTGGGCACAGGACAGGTAGACAATTCAGCGCCTGTCCTCTGAAAGTGGGTTTTCTCGGGGTTCTCCCCCACATCTAATTTCCTGGCACTCTTAAATGCTGTGATTCTAGCCATGCCATTGGAATTATGAATCCCAGTCACCAAGTAGTCCTGTTAAAAGGGCGACTACTGGGACATATTTGTTCGAATACTATAGACATTCTTACTCCCATCAACTCCACATCATCAAAGCCGTCATAACCACCGAAGAAACTTGCTTTGATCTTCTCTCTACCTCTTCATCTACCAAACATTCGCCAAATCCCTTGGTTAACAACCATCAACAATCGCTCAAATTGTAATTACTATCCCCTATCTTTTCACAGCATTTACGCCAGCGGCGCGAAGGGAATAACATTATCCTCGAACACCCCAGTTTTAAAAAGCGAAAAATCTCTCCTTCAAGAACTAAACACCTACCACGAATTTTTTTGTTTTTGTTTAATAGAATCAGGAACAGTAAAAAGCTTTCATGAAATCCTTCAAAATGGCCCGGCATAACTATGTGGTTAGGGCGCTCGACGGGTAATCTGAGAGTTGCAGGTTCGAATTCCCGTCACATCAAACATGCTTACCCTTTCAGGTGGCGAGGGCTTTATTATGTGACGACAGTCAACCCACCATTTGTTGGTAAAAGAGTAGCCCAAAAGTTGGCGTGAGTAATGATGACTTGCTGCCTTCTCTCTAGTCTTACACTGCTAATTTAGGAGCAGCTAGTGCAAATAGCCCTCGTGTAGTGTTGCGCTAAATTCAAAAACAAATAAACAAACCATCTAAAAGGATTGGTATACGAAACCTCTTTTCTTAATCAGTTTTTCCCATGTCTTCTCCAGGGTCTCCATCGAGCCATGGACTCTCTACTTACTCGGTAGTCCTGAAAAAAGTCATGGCCATGTTAATATTATAGATATTTTTAGCAGAACCGTGTACCCTTCAATGAAGATAACAATAGACTTAATGGTACCGTAGTGAACAAGTGTGGGTCAGGTTTTTACCCAAGTCTTGAGAAGGTTCGACTTTCCTGAGATCACTTAAAAGAGATAATACTCTTTTTCTCATCCTGTTTGTCCCTAGTTTTCCATTTAACGATCAGCGAGAATAAAGTTAAATGTTTCGTATTCATTCTGTTCTCTGATTCGTCATTTTTCAATACATTTATGCCCAATATTAGGCTAAGTAATCAAAGATAAGATTAGAAAATAAGAAAAATAGCCTCCTACATACCCTAATTTTTACAAAACTTTATAGAAAATCCAATCATGTTTTGTTTTAGGTGGATCTTCTTTAATCCCATGCTAAATGTTCACTTTGCAAATGGATTAATAAAAGTGTGAAACAAAAGAAAGAAAAACCTTTCGTCTATAGTGACCACACTTATCAGAAATTTAATACTACAAGAAGAGTTTGTTGTTGTGTTTTTGTTTATTTCCATTGGAATAGTCATTCATCCATGAAACTTATCATCCCAAACAATTGGCACCATCTTTTTGCTATTCCTTTTACATGTTCCTCATGAACTGTTTTAGAGAATACTGAGTCATTTTCAAGTTCCTTGAATTCATTTTATGTGTTTTATTTCTATCTTCCTATTTTCGGTTAAAAACGAAAATTTTCTCTTCATTACTCAACTGTTGTTTGCATGAAAAGTAACTTCTAACTAGAGCTAGAGTATATCTGGTGTTTTATCAGAACTGATTTGTCAACCCACATTCATAGTGGCATGACGAAGAAGAAAGTGACGTTTAACTTGCAAAATAATATAGTGTTCTTGTTTTTACTCATGCTTCAATCGTTAAGTTAGCGGCTCCATCATAAGTTTGTGCTCTTCATCCTAAAACTGGTAAATTGAGTCCAGTCAGTACATCAAATATGGTCGAGGATATTGTTTTAAAATTTTACATAATCTTACACTACGTACAAGACGTACATAGATTTTGTGATAGTGCTTGCAAGCATTGCATGTATACTTAGGCCTTCTGACTGATACTTACAAACTATCGCTTAGATCGAAAAGCTTATAAAAACGCCTATATCAAAGCTGTACATTTCGGCTACTGAAAAATCCTACATCTAAGCATAATTATGTAAATCGATTGGTAGGAACACGAGAATCACAAGAACAAACACACAATTTGTAGGCCTGTGATGCAATAAGACAATTCAACAGACCAAACTGTAGGGAAGATGATTGTTTGCACCATACCCCCACTTGAAATGAAGGGGGGATGTATCCCCCCAGGATCTACCGCCCTGAAAGAATATAATAAGCAGATATTTCTTCATAATAAATTACACCATCCAGAACAAGTTAAAATTGAAACAATAATTTGAGAATTAAAGACAATAAATCGAAATTATTCCATTCAGAATGCCATTCAAACAGCGCAAAATGACTTTAATACATTACTACTGTGAAACTGATACACCGAATATTACAGTGCCAGCGTTTCAAAACCACAGAAAACAATAACTCTGCAACAACAGCAACAAACATACGCAAATATCCGCAATGAACATTCCTTTCAATAACAACGTAATCACAACCGAGATTCGTAAAGTCATTAAACAGTATCAACTGACAACCAACATAACATAAGAAAGATAAAACATGAAACGCCAGAGAAAACCCCGTGGAACAAACGTGTCACGCGAAAAACTTCGTTTATCAAATCTTTTAAATATATATGGGGAGACGCATATATAAAGGAAACTGGAAGTAGTTTAGACACACGTGTCTCACAACACATCAGTATGTTACACACGTATGACCAACACAAAACCATGTCAACAGAAACACTTGTTGTATAGACAGGGAACACAAAAAACACAGAAAACCCATTTTAAATTTCTACCGTACAAAATACGAAGGTTTAAAAAAAAAAAAAAATAGTTACATAGCATATGTAACTAAAACATCATTCAAAAACAATACATTACACCGATACACTTGACACAATTACTTTCAGATTAACACTTGCATACTGTCGAATATCACACAGTCTAACAATTCGTTTTTAACCCTTAAGTATACTTTATATCCTTTCAACTTACTTCTGTTCCTTAAGAACTTGTATTTTCTGTTTATGTGTTTTTAACTAATCATAAAATATATAGTAAATCTTTTTATGTTTATATCTTATAAAATAGTCATATACGTAATATGTTAGTACAGCTGTATGGTTAGTATTATAACTGTATTATAATATTAGAGTGTTAATAATTTAACGAATATTCTAATAATAAACGGTTGTGTGTATTAACACTAACGAAACTGCAAAGGAAAAACGTCAGTTAAGATAAAAAATATTTAAAATATGTTTGTTTGTTTGTTTTTGAATTTCGTGCAGAGCTACCCGAGGGTTATTCGCGCTAGCCGTCCATCATTTCGTAGTGTCTGACTAAAGGGAAAGTTTTCCGCTAATACACCGGTAAGTTTACGGATTTACATCAACACAGTTAAAAAAACACTTAAAATCACAGCTGCATTTTTTTAGTAACAAAATAAATCCCAACGTAATAACATAAAGCATTTATTGAGCGTTTCGAAACCTTTAAACTTCCCTCTAGTGGTATAAAATAAATATGGTAATAATAATGTTAGTAATATAATACAATAATAATACAATTTGTACTCGTTTTTGGAAGAAAAACATTATAATACAATTTTGACAAAACCTCTATTTTTTTTTACTTCGCAGTAACTTAAACTAACGTATAGTTAACTTTCAAATTGCTCTTTCCAATCAGTGGATAGCAGGAACTTCCTAGTTCTCGAAAGAAAAAAATTCTTACGTTGGTCAATTGCAGTAATGAATTGTCAGCAGAGTCTTTTACTTTCTAAATAATTAAGTTGTTCTTCAAGAATGTGGCAAATGGCTAATTTATTAAGTCTTCTTTGTTTCATAGATCTACGAAGCCTGGTCTTCAGCGTTATAAAAACACTGAAACTCTTCACAGTTTCAATAGAAAAGTAGGGACAACTAACAGAATGTCCCTCAAAATGTTTGTAGCTTCAGTGTTGGAATTGAAGATTTATTTTTTGAGATGATCATGGCTAAATGCACATATAATGATTTGCTTGTCAACTCTGAGTTTTCGTCCCAAAATATTGTCTGTCTCTCCAATGAGGTAAACGTACTCCAATCTTTCAAGTGTATTTTCGACCTCCCTGCTCAGAAACCTCTCTGAACTACATGTCTACAGTATATAGCAGTTTGTAATACTCCGAAAGAGATGTTGGTGCACGTGCAACAGCGTCACCAGTAAATCGCTTGAGTAGTCTTTTCATATGTCATATTTGAATTCGACGTATATTAAAAGAGTAGATTAATCCAATTCTTTCTTCATATGCTTTTCTAAAGCTTAAATTCGGGATCTCATTTTGACTTTTAGGGAAGACATAATCCTAAATATACGTCAACAACATAAAGAGTTTAGGATCACCCTCTGACTCCAACAGCTGACTTAAATCCACTTTCGTTTCCTCATAACCTCTAAAAGCCAACCTTCAGTAGACAAATTGCTGTGATGCCAAAGAACTACAGAACTTTTTGCCCATGACGAACTTTTGGTTTGACTGATGTAGAGTATTTTCAAGGTCATCTCTTTCCGACTTCCTAACTCTATGGTTTCTGTCTCAAACACCACTGAACTGGACAAACGTTATTTTTCTATTTCTTTATCATTAGGCTTCCTGCCTTCACATTCTCTGTAACATTGCTGCTTAAACCTGTCTGTTTTTATACCTCCTCCCACAATAAACATGACAGTAAAAGACCAAACTCAGGTACCACAGTAAACCCCATAACACATATCTAAAAGACTTTTAAAGTTGGAATTCTTTATTCTTATATAAGAGTGTAAAACTCAATGAAATAATCATCGTTAATATTACTACAGTTAAGAAGAAGAGTAAAAATACTATCATAGTGAAACATTTTTTGAAAATAGTTTTACAGACTTTGTTTGAAATAAGAATATTGCTTGTTTGTTTGTTTTGGAGTTTCGCACAAAGCTACTCGAGGGCTATCTGCGCTAGCCGTCCCTAATTTAGCAGTGTAAGACTAGATGGAAGGCAGCTAGTCATCACCACCCACCGCCAACTCTTGGGCTACTCTTTTACCAACGAATAGTGGGATTGACCGTACATTATAATGCCCTCACGGCTTAGAGGGCGAGCATAATGGCGCGACAGGGATGCGAACGCGCGACCCTCAGATTACCAGTCGCACGCCTTACATAATACAATGCTTTCACATGACAGATGAAGACACATTGTAAAACAAGAAATGGTAACGAAAGAAGTTTTATTATTCTTGATGACGAAAAACCCTCTTTAAATGGTAATGATCTGATATTCACGGCTGTGACTACAAGTTTACCTCATCAAAACAATCCAATGAGCACTTACATCACATTGCTTTGCTTGTTAAAAACGCTTTATGTCCACTTTTCCCTCTTTTCTGTTTTTGATATTGTTGCTCAACTTCTGGAAGTCAAAAACTTTCCAAGTTGTTTAACTCTTGGCCCACTTAACACTGATTTGGTAGCCCAGTAAAAAATGGATTGATATATTTATAAAATAACCATGTAGTTATGCATTTCTGCTTTCGTAACCTGTAACTTATAAATATTAACACAGTTTCCACGTAAAATCTCTTTAAGATTTAATAAAGTGAAAAAAAAATTTAATTATATCGAGATCATTTATTAAACAAGAATAATTATATATGCAGCTAAGAAATTGAAAGAGCACATTAGCACCTGACTTTACTTCCTGGTGTACGAAAAAAAAAAAAAAAAGGTCATTTTGAGGGTTGTAAAAGATATTAATGTACTACCTGTTCTTTTACAAAACAGCCGCCTCGCCCCGGCATGGCCAAGTGGTTAAGGCACTAGACTCCTAATCCGAGAGTCGCAAGTTCGAATCCCTGTCACACCAAACATGCTCGTCCTTTCAGCCGTGACGGTCAGTCCCACTATTCGTTGGTAAAAGAGCAGCCCAAGAGTTGGTTGTGGGTGGTGATGACTAGCTGCATTCCCTCTAGTCTTACACTGTTAAATTATGGAGGGCTAGCGCAGATAACCCTCGTGTAGCTTTGCGCGAAATTCGAAAACAAACAACAGCGAGCTAAACGAGTTCCTACCTCCCTAAAATCGAAAACAATGATCTGTCATTAATTCACTAACACACAGATTAGCATCTTGAATATTTACAGCATCTGTGAATGTAAGAGCTTGTTAACTGTTTAGTCTTAATAATAAAAAGAAATCACTACTTCCTTAAACTATTAGTTTGTCCGAGTTCCTAGTTGCGCTACATTTCGACTCATCTTATTATTGTTCATCAAATATTCGTTCCACTTTGTTCAGAGTACACATAAATAATTTCAGATATAAGACATATCAAAGTTCATGAAATAATCGTAAGTTTATTTAATTACATTCACATTAGTCACAAGCAAGAAAATTCTTCCTTTGTACAATGAATTGAACAACATGTTTTCCATAATAACTTACTAAATGCCAAACGTGTTAAGGCGTGCGGCTCATAATATGAGAATCGCGTGTTCGCATCCCCGTCGCGCCAAACATGCTTGCCCTTGGAGCCGTGGGGGCGTTATAAAGTGACGGTCAATCCCACTATTCGTTGTTAAAGGAGTAGCCCAAGAGTTGGCGGTGGATGGTGATGACTACCTGCTTTCCCTCTAGTTTTACACTGCAAAATTAGGGACGGCTTGCACAGAAAATCCTCGAGCAACAAACAAAAATTACTAAATATATACCTTTCCACTTCTATTATCGTTTTCTTTTATGTCTCAATGATTAAAATCTTTAGTTCCTTTCCGACTGTAAACAATAACCATAATGAATTGAGTGCAAATAAACTCAATCAAAATAAGAACAAAAAGCTAACGCTGGATAACACTGTTGTCTTTTAAAATATAGAAAATAAAAATACAAACATGTCTTTTAAAAACTATAATTCAGTTCCTACAGTAAATTTTCTAATGAGTTTTTAAAATGTCCTTAATTCTAATTCGTTGTCTTACACTAACAGTACGAACAACCACTTTTTACAATTTGAGCCTCTTGTCTACATATATATCATGTATGATTTACAGAAGTGAAATCATTTCGTTTGTTTCAAGTTAAGCAAAAATACTACATAATGAGTTATTTGTGCTCTGTCTACCAGATGTATCGAAACCCGGTTTCTAGCACTGTAACTCCACACACATACAGCTCTGCCACTGAAGTGAAATAATGTACATAATTAATCTAACTTCACAGGAATTGAAAAAACAAACACCTCGCTAGATACACGATTCTTTATTTCCTTTCTTTAGTCGCCAATGGCCAACTGCCTATTTGTATTTCAAAACCCTTCGCATGTTGTGCCAAGACTTCGGCAGATGTAATGTTTCGTGAGTTTTCGTACGGTCAGAGTGCAGAATTCGTTTGTCATAACAAATGGTTTTACGCAAAAGTAATTGAGAGGAAAATATTTAACTCGAAAAATAGCATATCCCCATATTTCAAAAAGTGAGGGGATAATACGCCACGCTTCAAAATTGGTAAACATGTCCCTTCCTGTAAATTACCCTTGTGTATCTACTTACGTTTCTTACAAAACTTTAATAAAGCTATCGGAAAAGTATTATATAGACTCTTAGCTTCTAGAAAACATAAATGAAACTATCTCGAAAGAGCCGTGAAGGGATTTCCCAAAACTTATGGAGCTTTCAGGTTTGACTGAACTGACTAATATGTTTAAGGAACTTTGAAATTAGAGCCCTCCATCCTGATGTTATGATGTTTGGTGATGTCTGAAAACTAGCTCCGTGAATTTAGATGCAAATTTAGACAGCCATGCATAGGCGTTTTAAAATAAGCATCTGTATTTAAATTCCAGAAATTTGAATAATAATGAAGTCAGAAGGAAGCACAAGAGAGATAAAGCAACTGTCACGATTGACTGTACAGGTTTACTGGAAAATTAACAGGTGAATGATTGCTCAAATTAAGGCGGGGAAAACGTTTCTTGCACGGTTATTTTTTCCCATGAATTTGCAAGGAGCATTTGCAACTATAAAATAACCCACAATATGAAGAGAAGAACATAAATATATTGTAAAAAGTAAGTAAAGTATAAAACACTTTAAGATAAGCAACTGATTTGATAATGAGTGCTATATGACTTCAAGTCAACCTCTGTCACCCCAAAGACACAGAAGTGAGTATATGATAATGCTTTGACATTACTACACCTGATTAAAACCAAACCTTAATGTTAACCATATAGCGGAATATTTATAAAAGAAAAGTAATTGAGTTGATTCGATGATTGGAAGCGAGGTATTAGCAACAAGTTAAAACCTTATAATGCTACATCACACTGGTTAAAGGCCAATTTCGTTAATTTAAAATAGCCGCATAAAGCTTTCAGAAGGTTTTATTTGTTTGGAACTTCGCGCAAAGCTAAACGATGGCTATCTGTACTAGCAGTCCCTAATTTAGCATAATAAGACTAGAGAGAAGGCACCTAGTCATCACCACCCACCGACAACTCTTGGAATAGTCTTTTAACAACGAATAGCGGGATTAATCGTCACATTGTAATACACCTACAGTTGAAAAGGCAAGCATACTTGGTGTGACGGATATTCGAAACTTTCGACCCTCACGTGATGAGTCTAGCGCCCTAACCACCTGGCCATGCGAGGATCGTTTAGAAGATAAGAAAACGTAAAGTGTTAAATAAACTCGTGAATCTTTGCACCTCATAATGATAAGATTGAATGGAACTCAAATCAAAAGGAAGGAGAAACAGTAAAAAGAGAAACTTCACAATCAATTATGAAATTGAACTTTCTTTTATAAATTTACAACAACTTTATGATTTTCAATTTATCATTTATTCTTCATTTTCACCCGTAATACGAGGCTTATTATTATACTTATGTAGATTCTGATTGAAAAAGCTTTACTCACTTTTAGTATTGTATTAATATTCGTTAATATATATATAGCTTAACGTAGCTCTTGAATTCTAAAAAGAAGTTAGCAAGGGGTCCTAAAATCTATTCACAAATACATGTACTCACAATGAGGTACTTGACAGACAGAGCAAATTCAAGAACCAACTTACATTATTGTAAGTTTCGTTTGAAATTGCATTTGACTCATTAAAATGCACTTTACCTACCCATCAACAAGATATTCAGTTAAAATCGATAGTTTTTTAATATCCTTTGTTTATATTCTTATATAAAAACCAAAGTAATTAAATACATAGAACATTTTTCTTATATAATTAACTGTAACTGCTCTTATATTTTGTTAAATTAAATATAAAGTAATCTAGCTGCACAATTTCAAAGAAAATAGCGTCTATAAATGTATGTATACATAACAATACAACATGAAGGTGTGCATTGCTACTTTGAACGTTGTCACCAAAATGCCCTCCGCTAGTAGAGCGGTATGTCTCCGGATTTACAACGCTAAAATCAGCGGTTCGATTTCCCTCGGTGGGCTGAACAGATAGTCCTTTGTGGCTTTGCTATACGAAAACACACACACAGACATCAAAATGTGTAATATTAAAATATAATTTTTATTTAAATATGTATTTATATTTGTCATTAAATATTGAAACACTAAATTTAAAAGTGGTTTTAATTTAAAACATCTTTGTTGTTTTACGGTTGCAAATTACTTTGAGCTAGAACGACATAACAGGGAAAATGTTTACAAAAACCAAACAAAGAGGAGTTTCCATCTGCGAGTACAAGAGAATGTATTATCCTTACGTTCATTCTTATAACTACAGATGGCAGCACAATACATTAAATGTACACATATTACCGGTACCTTTATTTTGCGCGTTTAAAAGAGAGAGCATAAGCATCATTGGCTAAATAATTGAGTAATTTATTACAGGCATGAGTATTATTCAGTGAGTTCTTATAAACAAAAAATTGTCTCTTTTTTATTAATCCAAAACAATCTAACATGCCTATTTGTTCTTGAGTGATGTATCTCAAGACGACTGGTATGGGTATTAAAACTTATTAAAATAAAGTAGAGAAAAACGTTTCAACCTTCTTTGGGTTATCTTCAGGTTAACGGATGTTCTTTACTGAGTTTCTCTTAAGCACCTTGAGCGACACTGTCTTGCTTGAGGAGTTAGATTTTTATTATATCATAACTGGTTCAACGAAAAAGCCACAGTTGATATTCTGTAATAATCTGCTTGATAAATATTAAACATAATCTTATAACAGAGAATTGTCTTACTTTCTGAAAATTCATTATTTTGACAGGTAAACTTACAAGCATCGCCCAGTTAAGCTTGCTAATAAAGTTGATTTGGTCGCGAAGTATATGGATAACTACTTTTTAAAAACTAACTAAGTTTCTTAGTGTATGTGAAATAAGGATACCGGACGAAATGAACAAAATCTTTATTTCTACACTAAAACAGAAAGAAAAAAATGTACAAATTTGCATGGACAAAGTCACTGTCGGTGCTTCTACTAGGCTGTGTTTAGTCCTACAACTTTCATTTGAATGAGTTTGGTCTGCATAGGGTCATAATACCGTGAACTCCAAATAACGCACTTAAATTATACAAGTAGAGTTGATTTCTCTCTCCAGTTGATAGTGTTACCTTACAACCATAATTCTCTCATAACATTAGTTGGCTATAACATAAAGGCATTGTAAATTTAGTTAGCAAAGGGTATTGCAGTCGTATATCCATCGGACACAGACACTATTTTGTTATAGTACCTTATCAGCCAGAATAGACATTATCTACCATAAGAAAGAACTAAATGTAGTCACTAGTATAAGGCAATCTCAGTAACCTTCTGGTTACATTCTAACACTAACTTTGCATAGGAAATAAATATACGAGGTGTTTAAAAAATTCTATAATAATTACAAGCAGATAAAAGCATGTTTAGAGAGATATTTAGCACGCGAACAATATTCTTTTACGGACTTCAATCTTTTTATAAGGTTTTAGTTGGAAATATGTTGATAGGATCAGCATGAGTCATCTGAAACTTTGTGTCAGAATTAAACAAACAAAGTAGGAAAATTCAATAAAAAAATACAGTCCAAATGTTATTAACGTTTCTGCTATTTTATGATAACGCAAATTTAGCGATATTTGTAGTTTTTAGATGATTGCTATAATAACTAAAAGGTGTTACCGGCTATAAGCACTTGTTGTAAACTGAAAAGCACCTCAACTTATACAAGTGATTATTTATATCGCCTTCAAATTTATAACATAGTAAATTTCAAGAGCAACATATTTGTAGGCTTAATTACCGATACACTTCACAAAAGAAAATGGGCAAATTAAACAAGATCAAAACATTTTAAAGCCATATTGTTGAAACAGGCATTAAAATACATGTTGAAATTTATTGTAATAAATTTTGTATTTAAGGGAAGGTTACGCATGCCGTCTTTAATTCTGAACTACTAATTAAATGGCCCCCCCAGTGGCACAATGGTATGTTTGTGGACTCACAACGCTGGAAGCTGGGTTTCGATACCCGTGGCGGCTAGAGCACAGATAGCCCATTTGTGCAGCTTTGTGTTTAATTCCACACAAATCAATTAAATGGAAAGCAGCTAATTAGAAGCGAGGAATATTTTATAATATCACTCGGATTTATAACGTGGCTCATGTCCAAAATCAAAAGTTCCACCAAAGGCCCATTCTCCAATAAATATTACTCATGTGAAGATCTCGTAAAGATGCAAGTTACCGTGATTTATTAAACACTGCTCACCTGCCGTTCCTGTAATAAGCAAGTAAAGTTAACAAAGATTTTACCACAGCAGTGACTTTCTTTATCATAATTAGTTTTGACTTTCCCAGGTTTCAAATAGTTGAAGCTGAGATGCAAAAATAATAATAAATAAATCTATGTTTACACTTTGTTATCAGTAGAAAAGCTACACATCTGGAGGATCAAACCCCAGTTTCTAGTGGAGTATATCTGAAGACATTCCGCTGTGCCACGTGAGGGAAAGCAAGGAACGAAATAGTAATACTGATATATACATATATAATATGGATAGTGATAAAAAAAGGTTATGAATTGTTAATAGACATATACAACTGTCTTGCATACTAACTGTTCAGCATACTAAAGGTGTGTACGTCAGTAAAGCTGTTTATTCTATTACATACAAACATTTGTACAGTTTTTTTTCTTGAGTGTAAATATGAACATAACAGTAGATATTAAAATATACTTGTGCCTATACATCTCCCTATCTTACGTGCATTTTGAAACATGTCTGTCAGTAAACTACTGACTATATTTAGTGCTTGTTCATACACTTTACTAACTAATTATGATTTAAGGATATGAAATAACACATTCATTAAACTTTTTTGGACGAAAAAAAACAGCAACTCAAACAATAGATAATGTTTAAATATGATAGAACTTCAGATTATGCCTAGTTTCTATGTGGTATTACGTATTCGGTCTTGTTTAGTTTGTTGCTAAGCGCAAAGCTACATAATAGGTTGTCTGTGCTTTGCCTATCACGGGATGTACTTGGTGTTATATCCATAGGTTGTCGCCGGGTGCTTGTTACAACACCAAACGAAATAGTTGTACAAAGCACTACACAACGTTTTATTGTACTTCGTTACCCCTGTATTGGATTACTAACGAAGTGCACGAAGCACACCTACCGTGTTTCCAAGTGTGCATGGATGCATCATCTTTTATAAATAAGCTCCATAACGTAGTCCATAGGTTTACTGTTCGCTTCTCAATGTTATTAATTGTTCAGTGGGCAAAGCGTAGAATCCTACCCATAGGTAGCAGTGTCGTCCCTGTTTATATTAGTAACAACATCGTCTCGTGTTTTATCACTGGTTGGTTACACGACAGTCGTTAGAATTAATCTTCTAAATACATTCTTTAATTCTGTGTTTCGCATTGTATAATTATACAACAAAACCCCCTCTGAACGGTCTCTGATACAACATGTTTCGTTCAATTACATAATGATACATTTCAAATAAAATGACAACTAAGAAGTCCCAGCATTCAAATAAATATATATAAAAACAGATTAAATAATTAGGAAGTCAATTCTATTATTCGCTACCTTGATGAATAATAGGGAGTAACGTCCGTAGCTTCTATTGCAGTTCACTTCCGGATAATATATACAATTTAGAACACTTGGAAACCGTATGTTACCTTTTCAAATCACATTGTACTGATTTGATATTCACAGATACGTTAACTTTACTTCGAGTCTTATATGACACAATAAACTCGCCTGTGATTTAACTTCTGATGGCTGACAAACAGGTGAGGTTAATAAAGGACAAATTGTTTAAATTATAATAATTCCTACATTTCAAGATCTTCCGTCACGAGTTTTTTTTTATTTTTATGTTCCATTGAGTGCAATTTGTCGGTTTTGTAAAGCATTTACATTCATTAAAATTTCCCTAATCAAAATATTTCTCCGCTATTAGATTAACACTACAAGCTTGTACATTTTACGTCAATAATACTAATAAAGATAGGGAGAATGAAATCACAATTAGAGTAAATCTATACGAAAGTCCTGTACATTTTACTTTAATAATACTTACAAACTTAAGAACGATGCATCAACAACAAAACTAAACCCATACGATAGTCCTGCGACTCGGCAGGGCCAGATGGTTAGGGTCTTTCGATTCACAATCTGCGGGCCACCGGTTAGAGACCCTTCCAACCAAACATGCTCGTCCTTTCAGCTGTGGATTCGTTATAATGTCAATCTCACAATTCGTTGGTTAGTGAGTAACCCAAGATATGACAGTGGGTTTAGATGACTAGCTGTCTTCCTTCTAGTCTTACACTGCTAAATTAGAAACGAATAGCGTAGATAGCAATCGTATAGGTTTGCGCGAAATTCAAAACAAACAAAAACAAGCGTTATACAAAATATCTCTCTACAATGAATGCCTAGCCTCGAAAGACATCTAAGCACACTCAACAGACATTACTAATCAATCCATGACGCTTCCTTTTCATTTCTGGGCACAGGACAGGTAGATAGCGCCTGTCCTCTAAAAGTGGGTTTTCTCGGGGTTCTCCCCCACATCTAATTTCTTGGCACTCTTAAATGCTGTAATTCTAGCCATGACATTGGATTTATGAATCCCAGTCACCAAGTAGTCCTGTTAAAAGGGCGACTACTGGGACATATTTGTTCGAATACTATAGACATTCTTACTCCCATCAACTCCACATCATCAAAGCCGTCATCACCACCGAAGAAACTTGCTTTGATCTTCTCTCTACCTCTACATCTACCAAACATTCGCCAAATCGCTTGGTTAACAACCATCAACAATCGCTCAAATTGTAATTACTAATCCCCTATCTTTTCACAGCATTTACGCCGTCGGCGCGAAGGAGAATAACATTATCCTCGAACACCCCAGTTTCAGAAAGCGAAAAATCTCTCCTTCAAGAACTAAACACCTACCACGAATTTTTCTTTTTGTTTAACAGAATCAGGAACAGTAAAAAGCTTTCATGAGATCCTTCAAAATGGCCCGGACTAAGTATGTGGTTAGGGCGCTCAACGCGTAATCTGAGGATTGCAGGTTCGTATTCCCGTGACATCAAACATGCTTACCCTTTCAGACGCGAGGGCTTTATTATGTGACGACAGTCAACCCACCATTTGTTGGTAAAAGAGTAGCCCAAAAGTTGGCGTGAGTAATGATGACTAGCTGCCTTCTCTCTAGTCTTACACTGCTAAATTAGGAACAGCTAGTGCAAATAGCCCTCGTGTAGTGTTGTGCGAAATTCAAAAACAAATAAACAAACCAACTAAAAGGATTGGTATACGAAACCTCTTTTCTTAATCAGTTTTTTCCCATGTCTTCTCCAGGGTCTCCATCGAGCCATGGACTCTCTACTTACTCGGTAGTCCTAAAAAGAGTCATGGCCATGTTAATATTATAGATATTTTTATCAGAACCGTGTACCCTTCAATGAAGATAACAATAGACTTAATGGTACCGTAGTGGACAAGTGTGGGTCAGGTTTTACTCAAGTCTTGAGAAGGTTCGACTTTCCTGAGGTCAATTAAAAGAGATAATACTCTTTTCTCATCCTGTTTGTCCCTAGTTTTCCATTTAACGATCAGCGAGCATAAAGTTAAATGTTTCGTATTCATTCTGTTCTCTGATTCGTCATTGTTCAATACATTTATGCCCAATATTAGGCTAAGTAATCAAAGATAAGATTAGAAAATAAGAATAATAACCTCCTACATACCCTAATTTTTACTTAACTTTATAGAAAATCCAATCATATTTTGTTTTAGGTGGATCTTATTTAATCCCATGCTAAATGTTCACTTTGCAAATGGATTAATAAAAGTGTGAAAAAATGAAAGAAAAAACCTTTCGTCTATAGTGACCATATTTATCAGCAAGTTAATACTACAAGAACAGTTTGTTATTGTGTTTTTGTTTATTTCCATTGGAATAGTCATTCATCCATGAAACCTATCACCCCAAACAATTTGCACCATCTTCTTGCTATTCCTTTTACGTTTCTAATGAACTGTTTTTAGAGAATACTGAGTCATTTTCAAATTCCTTGAATGCATTTTATGTGTTTTATTTCTATCTTCCTATTTTCGGTTAAAACGAAAATTTTATCTTCATTACTCAACTGTTCTTTGATGAAAAGAAACTTGTAACAAGAACTAGAGTATATCTGGTGTTTTATCAGAACTGATTTGTCAACACACATTCATTGTGGCATGACGAAGAAGAAAGTGACGTTTAACTTGCAAAATAATATAGTGTTCTTGTTTTTACGCATGCTCCAATCGTTAAGTTAGCGGCTCCATCACAAGTTTGTGCTCTAAATCCTGAAACTGGTAAATTGAGTCTAGTCAGTACATCAAGTATGGTCCAGGATATTATTTCACCAGTTGTATTGGAAACATTGTACAAACCAAGAAATTACTCGTGGACGACAAGGTTCCCTACCGTATCAGTATGTCCACGTAATGCTAAAGCTTGACGCAGTAAGAAACGCAAACTTCTGAATTTTTCGCTAGACTTCTTTTGCATTGTTCCTGCTGCTTCATTTTTCCATCATGTAGCTAGACAATCACTGGAGTTATATCAAGTAAACCTTCTGGAGATATATCGAATCTGTGGGGAGAGGAGGATTGGTGTTCGTTGAATTTCTGTTTTGCCTTTTTTCCAGTTGCAAAAACCGGTGGATATGAAGGAATACTCCACTGGCCTCTCCAATTTCCCTGTAAAAAGACCTCTATTTTACGCCTTAGTACAGCTGTATGGTTAGTGTTATAACTGTACTATAATATTAGAGTGTTATAATTTAACGAATATTCTAATAATAAACGGTTGTGTATATTAACACTAACGAAACTGCAAAGGAAAAACGTCAGTTAAGATAAAAAATATTTAAAATATGTTTGTTTTTTGTTTTTGAATTTCGCGCAGAGCTACCCGAGGGTTATTCGCGCTAGCCGTCCATCATTTCGTAGTGAATGAGTAAAGGGAAAGTCCTCCGCTAACACACCGGTAAGTTTACGGATTTACAACGTTAAAATCATGGGTTCGATACCCTTCGGTAGACTCAGATGAAAGATCAATGTGACTTTGATAAAGAAAACACACACACACACAAGAGGGAAAGCAGAAATTCGTCTCCACTTACCGCCAACTGTTGGCTACTCTATTATCAACTAATATTGCAATTGATTGTCACATTATAACGACCCCACGACTAAAAGGGCGAGAATGTTTAAAGTATACGAGGATCAAGAAATTTTCCAAGACGTTTTTGGAAGAAAAACATTATAAGACAATTTTCACAAAACCTCTATTTTTTTTACTTCACAGTAACTTAAACAAACGTGTAGTTAACTTTCAAATTACTCTTTCCTATCAGTGGATAGCAAGAACTTCCTAGTTCTCGAAAGAAAAAAATTCTTACGCTGGTCAATTGTAGTAATGAATTGTTAGCAGAGTCTTTTTCTTTCTAAATAATTAAGTTGTTCTTAAGAATGTGGCAAATGGCTAATTTATTAAGTCGTCTTTGTTTCATAGATCTACGAAGCCTGGTCTTCAGCGTTATAAGAACACTGAAACTCTTCACAGTTTCAATAGAGAAGAAGGGACAACTAACAGAATGTCCCTCAAAATGTTTGTAGCTTCAGTGTTGGAATTGAAGATTTTTTAATTTTTTTTTTGAGATGATCATGGCTAATTGCACATATAATGATTTGCTTGTCAACTCTGAGTTTTCGTCCCAAAATATTGTCTGACTCTCCAATGAGGTAAACGTACTCCAATCTTTCAAATGTATTTTGGACCTCCCTGCTCAGAAACCTCTCTGAACTACATGTCTACAGTATATAGCAGTTTGTATTACTCCGAAAGAGATGTTGGTGCACGTGCAACAGCCTCACCAGTAAATCGCTTGAGTAGTCTTTTCATATGTCATATTTGAATTGGACGGATATTAAAAGAGTAGATTAATCCAATTGTTTTCTCATATGCTTTTCTAAAGCTTTCCTTTGTTCTTTCTCCTTTAAGACTGCTGTTGACACACTCCATTGCAGAAAGGTGTCCCAGCAATGGTTTGTGTTCTCTTTTTTAAGAAGTTGTTCAGGTTCTCCAATTCCTCCATCATTTCACTGGCTAGGACTAATCCTAGGACTGTTTCAGCTTCTGAAGTATTTCCAGGACTCAATTTATTTTGTTTGCTGAATATGATGGCCTAGATCAAGCCATCTCATTGAAACTAAGTAACATTGGCTCGTACTGGTTGAGCACTGACCGAATGGTTGGTGTATAAAGAGTCTACTTTGTAGAGCAAAGCGATTTCAAAGTAGTGTAAAATTCAGTTTCAAATTTTGTTATTGTCTCAGAAATTATATTGAGTTTCCACGATTGTCAAACAAGCATCCAAACTCATAAACCCACTGCAAAGAATCCCAAATCACGTAAGATTCTGTACAAGTTGGCTGAGTAATGAGATTTACACAATAAAGATCACAATGGACATGAAAGTCTAATGGCTGCTCTTTTCTAACAAAATCTTGAAAAAGTGGCAAAAAATTATATGCTTTGCAATATCTCTGCATTGTCCGTTAAACTCGGGATCTCATTTTGAATTTTAGGGAAGACATAATCCTAGATATACGTCAACCACATAAAGAGTTTAGAATCACCCTCTGACTCCAACAGTTGACTTAAATCCACTTCCGTTTCCTCATAACCTCTAAAAGCCAACCTTCAGTAGACAAATTGCTGTGATGCCAAAGCACTACAGAACTTTTTGCTCATAACGAACCTTTGGTTTGACTGATGTAGAGTATTTTCAAGGTCATCTCTTTCCGACTTCCTAACTCTATGGTTTCTGTCTCAAATACCACTGAACTGGACAAAAGTTATTGTTCTATTTCTTTATCATTAGGCTTCCTGCCTTCACATTCTCTGTAACATTGCTGCTTAAACCTGTCTGTTGTTGTACCTCCTCCACAATAAACATGACAGTAAAAAAGACCAAATTTAGGTACCACAGTAAACCCCATAACACATATCTAA
The DNA here is from genome assembly GCF_004210375.1 of Tachypleus tridentatus. Classification (NCBI taxonomy): domain Eukaryota; kingdom Metazoa; phylum Arthropoda; class Merostomata; order Xiphosura; family Limulidae; genus Tachypleus; species Tachypleus tridentatus. The sequence goes on along the minus strand of NC_134826.1, from coordinate 125,541,131 downwards.
AAGACTTTTAAAATTGGAATTCTTTATTCTTATATAAGAGTGTAAAACTCAATGAAATAATCATCGTTAATAATACCACAGTTAAGAAGAAGAGTAAAAATACTATCGTAGTGAAACATTTCTTGAAAATAGTTTTACAGACTTTGTGTTTGAAATAAGAATATTGCTTGTTTGTTTGTTTTGGAATTTCGCACAAAGCTACTCGAGGGCTATCTGTGCTAGCCGTCCCTAATTTAGTAGTGTAAGACTAGAGGGAAGGCAGCTAGTCATCACCACCCTCCGCCAACTCTTGGGCTACTTTTTACCAACGAATAGTGGGATTGACCAGAAACATTATAAGGCCCTCACGGCTGAAAGGGCGAGTAAGTTTGGCGCGACCGGGATGCGAACCCGCGACCCTCAGATTACGAGTAGCAAGCCTTATATAATACGATGCTTACATCACAGATGAAGACACATTGTAAAAGAAGAAATGTAAGGAAAGAAGTTTTATTATTCTTGATGACGAAAAACCCACTTGAAATGGTAATGATCTGATATTCACGGCTGTGACTACAAGTTTACCTCATCAAAAACAATCCAAAGAGCTTTGCTTGTTAAAAACGCTTTATGTCCACTTTTTCCTCTTTACTGTTTTTGATATTGTTGCTCAACTTCTGTCAGTCAAAAACTTTCCAAGTTGGTTAAATCTTGGCCCACTTAACACTGATTTGGTAGCCCAGTAAAAATGGATTGATATATTTATAAAATAACCATTTAGTTATGCATTTCTGCTTTTGTAACCTGTAACTTATAAATATTAACACAGTTTCCACGTAAAATCTCTTTAAGATTTAATAAAGTGAAAAAAAAAATTAATTATATCGAGATCATTTATTAAACAAGAAAAATTATATATGCAGCTAAGAAATTGAAAGAGCACATTAACACCTGACCTTACTTCCTGGTGTACATAAACGAAACAAAAAATAAAAAATAAAGGTCCTTTTGAGGGTTGTAAAAGATATTAATGTACTACCTGTTCTTTTACAAAACAGCTGCACTGCCTTCGGCATGGCCAAGTGGTTAAGGCACTAGATTCTTAATCCGAGAGTCGCAAGTTAGAATCCCTGTCACACCAAACATGATCGTCCTTTCAGCCGTGACGGTCAGTCCCACTATTCGTTGGTAAAAGAGCAGCCCAAGAGTTGGTTGTGGGTGGTGATGACTAGCTGCATTCCCTCTAGTCCTACACTGTTAAATTATGGAGGGCTAGCGCAGATAACTCCCCGTGTAGCTTTGCGCAAAATTCAAAAAAAACAAACAACAGCGAGCTAAACGAGTTCCTACCTCCCCAAAATCGAAAACAATGATCTGTCATTAATTCACTAACACACAGATTAGCATCTTGAATATTTACAGCATCTGTGATTGTAAGAGCTTGTTAACTGTTTAGTCTTAATAATCAAAAGAAATCACTACTTCCTTAAACTGTTAGTTTGTCCTAGTTACTATTTGCGCTACATTTCGACTCATCTTATTATTGTTCATCAAATATTCGTTCCACTTTGTTCAGAGTACACATAAATAATTTCAGATATAAGACATATCAAATTTCATGAAAGAATCGTAAGTTTATTTAATTACATTCACATTAGTCACAAGCAAGAAAATTCTTCCTTTGAACAATGAATTGAACAACATCTTTTCCATAATAACTTACTAAATCCCAAACGTGTTAAGGCATGCAATTCGTAATCTGAGGGTCGCGGGTTCGCATCCCCGTCGCGCAAAACGTGCTTGCGCTTTCAGCCGTGGGGGCGTTATAAAGTGACGGTCAATCCCACTATTCGTTGTTAAAGGAGTAGCCCAAGAGTTGGCGGTGGATGGTGATGACTACCTGCCTTCCCTCTAGTCTTGCACTGCTAAATTAGGGACGGCTAGCACAGATAACCCTCGAGCAATAAACAAAAATTACTAAATATATACCTTTCCACTTCTATTATCTTTTTCTTTTATGTCTCAATGATTAAAATCTTTAGTTTTTTTCCGACTGTAAACAAGTTCTAACCATAATGAATTGAGTGCAAATAAACTCAATCAAAATAAGAACAAAAGCTAACGCTGGATAACACTCTTGTCTTTTAAAATATAGAAAATAAAAATACAAACATGTCTTTTAAAAACTATAATTTAGTTCCTACAGTAAATTTTCTAATGAGTTTTTAAAATGTCCTTAATTCTAATTCGTTATCTTACACTAACAGTACGAACAACCACTTTTTACAATTTGAGCCTCTTGTCTACATATATATTATGTATGATTTACAGAAGTGAAATCATTTTGTTTGTTTCAAGTTAAGCAAAAAATACTACATAATGAGTTATTTGTGCTCTGCCCACCAGATGTATCGAAACCCGGTTTCTAGCACTGTAAGTCCGCACACATACAGCTCTGCCACTGGAAGTGAAATAATGTACATAATTAATCTAACTTCACAGGAATTGAAAAAACAAACAGTTCGCCAGATACACGATTCTTTATTTCCTTTTCTTAGTCGCCAATGGCCAACTGCCTATTTGTATTTGAAAACGCTTCGCATGTTGTGCCAAGACTTCAGCAGATGTAATGTTTCTTGAGTTTTCAAGTACGGTCAGAGAGCAGAATTCGTTTGTCATAACAAATGGTTTTACAAAAGTAATTGAGAGGAAAATATTTAACTCGAAAAATAGCATATCCCCATATTTCAAAAGTGAGGGATAATACGCCACACTTCAAAATTGGTAAACATGTCCCTTCCTGTAAATTACCCGCGTATACTTACTTACGTTTCTTACAAAAACTTTAATAAAGCTATCGGAAAAGTATTATATAGACTCTTAGCTTCTAGAAAACATAAATGAAACTATCCCGCAATTCCCGTGAAGAGATTTCCCCAGAACTTAAGGAGCTTTCAGGTTTGACTGAGACTGACTAACATGTTTAAGGAACTTTGAAATTAGAGTCCTCATCCTGATGTCATGATGTTTGGTGATGTCTGAAAACTAGCTCCGTGAATTTAGATGCAAATTTAGACAGCCGTGGATAGGCGTTTTAAAATAAGCATCTGTATTTAAATTCCGAAAATTTTAATAATAATGAAGTCAGAAGGAAGCACAAGAGAGATAAAGCAACTGTCACGATTGACTGTACAGGTTTACTGGAAAATTAACAGGAAAGTGTGAATGATTTGCTCAAATTAAGGCGCTAAAACGTTTCTTGCACAGTTATTTTTTCCCATTCCGTTGCAAGGAGCATTTGCAACTATAAAATATCCCACAATATGTAGAGGTGAACATAAATATATTGTAAAAAAGTAAAGTAAAGTATAAAACACTTTTAGATAAACAGCTGATTTGATAATGGGTGCTATATGACTTCAAGTCAACCTCTATCACCCCAAAGACACAAATTAAGTGAGTATATGATAATGCTTTGACATTACTACACCTGATTAAAACCAAACCTTAATGGTAAACCATATAGCGGAATATTTATAAAAGAAAAGTAATTGAGTTTATTCGATAAGTGGAAGCAAGGTATTAGAAACAAGTTAAAACCTATATTGCTACATCACACTGGTTAAATCCTTATTTCGTTAATTTAAAATAGCCGCATAAAGCTTTCAGAAGGTTTTATTTGTTTGAAACTTCGCGCAACAAGATATTCAGTTAAAATCGATAGTTTTTTAATATCCTTGTTTATATTCTTATAAAAAACCAAAGTAATTAAATACATAGAACATTTTTCTTATATAATTAACTGTAACTGCCCTTAGATTTTGTTAAATTAAATATAAAGAAATCTAGCTGCACAATTTCAAAGAAAATAGCGTCTATAAATGTATGTATACATAACAATACAACATGAAGGTGTGCATTGCTACTTTGAACGTTGTAACCAAAATGCCTCCGCTAGTAGAGCGGTATGTCTCCGGATTTACAACGCTAAAATCAGCGGTCGATTTCCTCGGTGGCTGAACATAGTCCTTTGTGGCTTTGCTATACGAAAACACACACACAGACATCAAATTGTGTAACATTAAAATATAATTTTTATTTAAATATGTATTTATATTTGTCATTAAATATTGAAACACTAAATTTCAGTGGTTTTACATTTGATGTTGCAAATTACTGAGCAGCGACATAACGATGTTTACAAAACCAAACAAAGAGGAGTTTCCATCTGCGAGTACAAAAGAGAAGGTATTATCTTACGTTCATTCTTATAACTACAGATGACAGCACAATACACTAAATGTACACATATTACCGGTACCTTTATTTTGCGCGTTTAAAATAGAGCATAAGCATCATGGGCTTAATAATTGAGTAATTTATTATAAGCATGAGTATTATTCAGTGACTTTATAAATAAAATTGTCTTATTAATCCAAAACAATCTAACATGCCTATTTGTTCTTGAGTGATGTATCTCAAGACGACTGGTATGGGTATTAAAATAAAGAAAAACGTTTCAACCTTCTTGGGTTCTCTTCAGGTTAACGGATGTTCTTACTGAGTTTCTCTTAAGCACCTTGAGCGACACTGTCTTCCTTGAGGAGTTAGATTTTTATTATATCATATCTGATTCAACGAAAACCCACAGTTGATATTCTGTAATAATCTGCTTGATAAATATTAAACATAATCTTATAACAGAGAATTGTCTTACTTTCTGAAAATTCATTATTTTGACAGGTAAACTTACAAGCATCGCTCAGTTAAGCTTGCTAATAAAGTTGATTTGGTCGCAAAGTATATGGATAACTACTTTAAAAAACTGACTAAGTTTCTTAGTGTATGTGAAATAAGGATACCGGACGAAATGAGCAAAATCTTTATTTCTACACTAAAACAGAAAGAAAAAATGTACAAATTTGCACAGACAAAGTCACTGTCGGTGCTTCTACTAGGCTGTGTTTAGTCCTACAACTTTCATTCGAATGAGTTTGGTCTGCATAGGGTCAAAATACCGTGAACTCCAAATAACGCACTTAAATTATACAAGTAGAGTTGATTTCTCTCTCCAGTTGATAGTTTACCTACAACCATAATTCTCTCATAACATTAGTTGGCTATAACATAAAGCATTGTAAATTTAATTAGCAAAGAGTATTGCAGTCGTATATCCATCAAACACAGACACTATTTTCTTACAGTACCTTATCAGCCAGAATAGACATTATCTACCATGAGAAAGAACTAAATGAAGTATCTACTATAAGACAATCTCAGTAACCTTCTGGGCCACATTCTAACACTAACTTTGCATAGAAATAAATATACGAGGTGTTTAAAAAATTACTATAATAATTACAAGCAGATAAAAGCATGTTTACAGAAATATTTAGCACGAACAATATCCTTTACGGACTTCAATCTTGTATAATGTTTTAGTTGGAAATATGTTGATAGGATCAGCATGACTCATCTGAAACTTTGTGTCAGAATTAAACAAACAAAGTAGGAAAATTCAATAAAAAATACAGTCCAAATGTTATTAACGTTTCTAATTTTATGATAACCCAAATTTAGCGATATTTGTAGTTTTAGATGATTGCTATAATAACTAAAAGGTGTTACCGGCGATAAGCACTTGTTGTAAACTGAAAAGCACCTCAACTTATACAAGTGATTATTTATATCGCCTTCAAATTTATAGCATAGTAAATTTCAAGAGCAACATATTTGTAGGCATAATTACTGATAGACTTCACAAAAGAAAATGGGCAAATTAACAAGATCAAAACATTTTAAAGCCATATTGTTGAAAACAGGCATTAAAATACGTTGAAATTTATTGTAATAAATTTTGTATTTAAGGAAGGTTACGCATGCCGTCTTTAATTTGAACTACTAATTAAATGGCCCCCAGTAATATGAACATAACAGTAGATAAAATATACTTGTGCCTATACATCCCCCATCTCACGTGGATTTTGAAACATGTCTGTCAGTAAACTACTGACTATATTTAGTGCTTGTTCATACACTTTACTAACTAATTATGATTTAAGGATATGAAATAACATATTCATTAGTTTTTTGGACAAAAAAAAGCAGCAACTCAAAACAATAGAAATGTTTTAAATATGATAGAATTTCAGATTATGACTGCTTTCTATGTGGTATTACGTATCTGGTCTTGTTTAGTTTATTGCTACGCCATAATAGGTTGTCTGTGCTTTGCCTATCAATGGACAAAAATTTTGGTGTTATATCCATAGGGTGTCGCCGGGTGCTTGTTACATCACCAAACGAAATGAAGTTTGCACAAAGCACCACACAACGTTTTATTGTACTTGTTACCCTGTATTGGATTACTAGCGAAGTGGATCGAAGCACAATTACTGTATTTCCAAGTGTATGGATGATCATCTTTATAAATAAAGCACCATAACGTAGCCCATAGGTTTACTGTTCGCTTTCAATGGAGTTAACTGTACAGTGGGCACACGTAAAAATCCTACCCATAGGTAGCAGTGTCGTCCCTGTTTATATTAGTAACAACATCGTCTCGTGTTTTATCACTGGTTGGTTACACGACAGTCGTTAGAATTAATCTTCTAAATACATTCTTTAATTCTGTGTTTCGCATTGTATAATTATACAACAAAACCCTCTGAACGGTCTCTAATACAACATGTTTCGTTCAATTACATAATGATACATTTCAAATAAAATGACAACTAAGATGTCCCAGCATTCAAATAAATATATATAAAAACAGATTAAATAATTAGAAAGTCAATTCTATTATTCGCTACCTTGATGAATAATAGGGAGTAACGTCCCCAGCTTCTATTGCAGTTCACTGCCGGATAATATATACAAGTTAGAACACTTGGAAACCGGATGTTACCTTCAAATCACATTGTACTGATTTGATATTCACAGATACGTTAACCTTACTTCGAGTCTTATATGACACAATAAACACGCCTGTGATTTAACTTCTGATGGCTGAAAACAGATGAGGTTAATAAAGGACAAATTGTTTAAATTATAATAATTCCTAAATTTCAAGATCATCCGTCACGAGTTTTTTTTTTATTTTTGTGTTCCATTGAGTGCAATTTGTCGGTTTTGTAAAGCATTTACATTCATTAAAATTTCCTAATCAAAAAATTTCTCCGCTATTAGATTAACACTACAAGCTTGTACATTTTCGTCAATAATACTAATAAAGATAGGGATAATGTAATCACAATTAGAGTAAATCTATACGAAAGTCCTGTACATTTTACTTTAATAATACTACAAACTTAAGAACGATGCATCAACATCAAAACTAAACTTCTACGATAGTCCTGCGACTCGGCAGGGTCAGATGGTTAGGGTTTTCGATTCACAATCTGCGGACCACCGGTTAGAGACCCTTCCAACCAAACATGCTCGTCCTTTCAGCTATGGATTCGTTATAATGTGACAGTCAATCTCACAATTCGTTGGTTAGTGAGTTACCCAAGATGACAGTGGGTTTAGATGACTAGCTGTCTTCCTTCTAGTCTTACACTGCTAAATTAGAAACGAATAGCGTAGATAGCCCTCGTATAGGTTTGCGCGAAATTCAAAACAAACAAAAACAAGCGTTATACAAAAATCTTCTACAATGAATGCCTAGCCTCGAAAGACATCTAAGTACACTCAACAGACATTTAATCAATCCATGACGCTTCCTTTTCATTTCTGGGCACAGGACAGGTAGACACTTCAGCGCCTGTCCTCTGAAAGTGGGTTTTCTCGGGGTTCTCCCACATCTATTTCCTGGCACTCTTAAATGCTGTGATTCTAGCCATGACATTGGATTTATGAATCCCAGTCACCAAGTAGTCCTGTTAAAAGGGCGACTACTGGGACATATTTGTTCGAATACTATAGACATTCTTACCCCATCAACTCCACATCATCAAAGCCGTCATCACCACCGAAGAAACATGCTTTGATCTTCTCTCTACCTCTACATCTACCAAACATTCGCCAAATCGCTTGGTTAACAACCATCAACAATCGCTCAAATTGTAATTACTAATCCCTATCTTTTCACACAGCATTCCGGCGGCGCGAAGGGGAATAACATTATCCTCGAACACCCCTGTTTTAGAAAGCTGAACCCTCCTTCAAGAACTAAACACCTACCACGAATTTTGTTTTTGTTTAACAGAATCAGGAACAGTAAAAGCTTTCATGAGATCCTTCAAAATGGCCCGGCATAACTATGTGGTTAAAGCGCTCGACGCTTAATCTGAGGGGTTGCAGGTTCGACTCACAATGAGGTATTTCTTGACAGACAGAGCAAATTCAAGCACCAACTTACATTATCAGAGTTTCTGTTTGAAATTGCATTTGACTCATTAAAATGCACTTTACCTACCCATCAACAAGATATTCAGTTAAAATCGATAGCTTTTTTAAAATCCTTGTTTATATTCTTATATAAAACCAAATTAAAAAAAAAAAAGTAATTACCATAGAACATTTTTCTTATATAATTAACTGTAACTGCCCTTAGATTTTATTAAATTAAATATAAAGAAATCTAGCTTACCATTTCAAAGAAAATATGTCTATAATTGTATGTATACATAATAATACAACATAAAGGTGTGTATTTCTACATTGAACGTTGTCATCAAATGCCCCGCTAGTACAGCGGTATGTCTCCGATTTACAACGCTAAAATAAGCGGTCGATTTCCCTCGGTGGGCTGAATAGGTCCTTTTCGTTTGCTATAACGAAAACACACACACAGACATCAAATGTGTAATATTAAAATATAATTTTTTTATTTAAATATGTATTTATATTTGTTATTAAATATTGAAACATTAAATTTCGAAGTGGTTTTAATTTAAAACATCTTTGTTGTTTTATGGTTGCAAATTACTTTGAGCTAGAACGACATAACAGGGAAAAATATTTACAAAAAACCAAACAAAGAGGAGTCACCATGAGTACAAAAGAGAAGGTATTATCCTTACGTTCATTCTTATAACTACAGATGGCAGAAAATACACTAAATGTACACATATTACCGGTACCTTTATTTTGCGCGTTTAAAATAGAGAGCATGAGCATCATGGGCTTAATAATTGAGTAATTTATTATAGGCATGAGTATTATTCAGTGACTTTTTTATAAATAAAAAATTGTCTCTTTTTATTAATCCAAAACAATCTAACATGGCTATTTGTTCTTGAGGATGTATCTCAAGACGACTGGTATGGGTATTAAAACTTATTAAAATAAAAGTAGAGAACAACGTTTCAACCTTCTTGGGTTATCTTCAGGTTAACGGATGTTCTACTGAGTTTCTCTTAAGCACCTTGAGCGACACTGTCTTGTTTGAGGAGTTAGATTTTATTATATCATAACTGATTCAACGAAAAAAGCCACAGTTGATATTCTGTAATAATCTGTTTGATAAATATTAAACATAATCGTATAACAGAGAAGTGCCTTACTTCTCTGAAAATTCATTATTTTGACAGGTAAACTTACAAGCATTGCTCAGTAAAGCTTGCTAACAAAGTTGATTTGGTCGCGAAGTATATGGATAACTACTTTTAAAAAACTGACTAAGTTTCTTAGTGTATGTGAAATAAGGATACTGGACGAAATGAGCAAAATCTTTATTTCTACACTAAAACAGAAAAGAAGTACAAATTTGCACAGACAAAGTCACTGTCGGTGCTTCTACTAGGCTGTCTTAGACCCACAACTTTCATTTGAATGAGTTTGGTCTGCATAGGGTCAAAAATACCGTGAACCCAAATAACGCACTTCAATTATAAAAGTAGACTTGATTTCTCTCTCCAGTTGATAGTGTTACCTTTACAAACCATAATTCTCAATAACATTAGTTGGCTATAACACAAAGGCATTTGTAAATTTAGTTAGCAAAGTATTGCAGTCGTATATCCATCGAACACAGACACTATTTTGTTATAGTACCTTATCAGCCAGAATAGACATTATCTACCATAAGAAGTAAATGAAGTAACTAGTATAAGACAATCTCAGTAACCTAATAAAATACATCTAGCCTACCTTAACCAGTAGGAAATAAATATAATGAGGTGTTTAAAATTCCTATAATAATTACAAGCAGATAAAAGCATGTTTATATTGCACCAGTGGCAATAAATGGTGCTGTTTGTAAACCTCACAACGCTAGAAGCTGGGTTTCGATACCAGTGGTGCTTAGAGCACAGATAGCCCATTTGTGCAGCCGCAGGTTTAATTCCAAACAAATCAATTAAATGGAAAACAGCTAATTAGAAGGTGGGGAATATTTTATGGTATCACTGGATTTATAACGTGGTCATGTCCAAAATCAAAAGTTCCACTCCAAAGGCCCATTCTCCAATAAATATTACCGTGTGAAGATCTCGTAAAGATGCAAGTTACCGTGATTTATTAAACACTGCTCACCTGCCGTCCCTGTAATAAGCAAGTAAAGTTGACAAAGATTTTACCACAGCAGTGACTTTCTTTATCATAATTACTGTTGACTTTCCCAGGTTTCAAATAGTTGAAGCTGAGATGCAAATATAATAATAAATAAATCTGTGTTTACACTTTGTTATTAGTAGAAAAGCTACACATCTGAGGATCAAACCCCAGTTTCTTGTGGAGTATATCTGAAGACATTCCGCTGTGCCACGTGAGGGGAAGCAAGGAACGAAATAGTAATACTGATATATACATATATAATAATGGATAGTGTTAAAAAAAAAGGTTATGAATTGTTAATAGACATATATACAACTGTCTTGCATACTAACTGTTCAGCATACTAAAGGTGTGTACGTCAGTATAGCTATTTATTCTATTACACAAACATTGGTAAAGTTTTTTTCTTGAGTGTAAATATGAACATAACAGTAGATATTAAAATATAATTATGCCTATACATCTCCCATTTCACGTGCATTTTGAACATGTCTGTCAGTAAACTACTGACTATATTTAGTGCTTGTTCATACACTTTACAAACTAATTATGATTTAAGGATATGAAATAACACATTCATTAATGTTTTGGACAAAACCAGCAACTCAAACACAGTAGATAATGTTTAAATATGATAGAATTTCTTATTATTGCCGCCTGTTCGTGGTATTACGTATTCGGTCTTGTTTAGTTTTGTTGCTAAGCGCAAAGCTACATAATAGGTTGTCTGTGCTTTGCCTATCACGGGATGTAATTGGTGTTATATCCATAGGTTGTCGCCGAGTGCTTGTTACAACACCAAACGAAATAGTTGTACAAAGCACTACACAACGTTTTATTGTACTTCGTTACCCCTGTATTGATTACTAACGGTGCACGAAGCACGCATACCGTGTTTCCAAGTGTGCATGGATGCATCATCTTTTAAATAAAGCTCCATAACGTAGTCCATAGGGTTTACTGTTCGCTTCTCAATAGAGTTAATTGTTCAGTGAGCACAGCGTAGAATCCTACCCATAGGTAGCAGTGTCGTCCCTGTTTATATTAGTAACAACATCGTCTCGTGTTTTATCACTGGTTGGTTACACGACAGTCGTTAGAATTAATCTTCTAAATACATTCTTTAATTCTGTGTTTCGCATTGTATAATTATACAACAAAACCCCTCTGAACGGTCTCTGATAACATATGTCTGTTCAATTACATAATGATACTCAAATAAAATGACAACTAAGAAGTCCCAGCATTCAAATAAATATATATATAAAACAGATTAAATAATTAGGAAGTCATTTCTATTATTCGCTACCTTGATGAATAATAGGGAGTAACGTCCCCTAGCTTCTATTGCAGTTCACTTCCGGATAATATATACAATTTAAAACACTTGGAAACAGGATGTTACCTTTTCAAATCACATTGTACTGATTTGATATTCACAGATACGTTAACTTTACTTCGATTCTTATATGACACAATAAACACGCCAGTGATTTAACTTCTGATGGCTGACAAACAGGTGAGGTTAATAAAGGACAAATTGTTTAAATTATAATAATTCCTACATTTCAAGATCTTCCGTTACGAGTTTTTTTTTATGTTCCATTGAGTGCAATTTGTCGGTTTTGTAAAGCATTTACATTCATTAAAATTTCCCTCATCAAATATTTCTCCGCTATTAGATTAACATTACAAGCTTATACATTTTACGTCAATAATACTAATAAAGATAGGGAGAATGTAATCACAATTAGAGTAAATCTATACGAAAGTCCTGCACATTTTACTTTAATAATGCTTACAAACTTAAGAACGATGCATCAACAAAAAAAACTAAACCCATACGATATCCTGTGACTCGGCAGGGCCAGATGGTTAGGTTTCGATTCACAATCTGCGGGCCACCGGTTAGAGACCCTTCCAACCAAACATGCTCGTCCTTTCAGCTGTGGATTCGTTATAATGTAACAGTCAATCTCACAGTTGGTTAGTGTAACCCAAAATATGACAGTGGGTTTAGATGACTAGCTGTCTTCCTTCTAGTCTTACACTGCTAAATTAGAAACGAATAGCGTAGATAGCCCTCGTGTAGGTTTGCGCGAAATTCAAAACAAACAAAACAAGCGTTATATAAAAATATCTCTACAATGAATGCCTAGCCTTGAAAGACATCTAAGTACACTCAACAGACATTACTAATCAATCCATGACGCTGGATTTTCATTTTGGGCACAGGACAGACAATTCAGCGCCTGTCCCTCTGAAAGTGGGTTTTCTCGGCTCCTCCCACATCTAATTTCCTGGCACCTAAATGCTGTGATTCTAGCCATGGCATTGGATTTATAATTCCCAGTCACCAAGTATTCTGTTAAAGGGCGACAACTGGGACATATTTGTTCGAATACTATAGACATCTTACTCCCATCAACTCCACATCATCAAAGCCGTTATCACCACCGAAGAAACTTGCATGATCTTCTCTCTACCTCTACATCTACCAAACATTCGCCAAATCCCTTGGTAACAACCATCAACAATCGCTCAAATTGTAATTACTAATCCCCTATCTTTTCACAGCATTTACGCCGGTGGCGCGAAGGGGAATAACATTATCCCCGAACACCCCAAATATAGAAAGCGAAATATCTCTCCTGAAGAACTAAACACCTACCATGAATTTTTGTTTTGTTTAACAGAATCAAAAACAGTAAAAGCTTTCATGAGATCCTTCAAAATGGCCCGGCATATCTATGTGGTTAGGCGCTCGACGCGTAATCTGAGGGTTGCAGGTTCGAATTCCCGTCACATCAAACATGCTTACCCTTTCAGCCATGAGAGCTTTACTATGTGACGACAGTCAACCCACCATTTGTTGGTAAAAGAGTAGCCCAAAAGTTGGCGTGAGTAATGATGACTAGCTGACTTCTCTCTAGTCTTACACTGCTAAATTAGAACAGCTAGTGCAAATAGCCCTCGTGTAGTGTTGCGCGAAATTCAAAAACAAATAAACAAACCATCGAAGTTCCAGACATGAAACCTCTTTTCTTAATCAGTTTTTTCCTATACCTCCAGGGTCTCCATCGAGCCATGGACTGTCTACTTACTCGGTAGTCCTAAAAGAGTCATGGCCATGTTAATATTATAGATATTTTTAGCAGAACCGTGTACCCTTCAATGAAGATAACAATAGACTTAATGGTTCGTAGTGGACAAGTGTGGGTCAGGTTTTACTCAAGTCTTGAGAAGGTCGACTTTCGTGAGATCACTTAAAAGAGATAATACTCTTTTTCTCATCCTGTTTGTCCCAGTTTTCATTTAACGATAAGCGAGCATAAAGTTAAATGTTTGATATTCATTCTGTTCTCTGATTCGTCATTGTTCATTTATGCCCAATATTAGGCTAAGTAATCAAAGATAAGATTAGAAATAAGAATAATAGCCTACTACATAACCTAATTTTTGTAAAACTTTATAGAAAATCCAATCATGTTTTGTTTTAGGTGGATCTTATTTAAGCACATGCTAAATGTTCACTTTGCAAATGGATTAAAAAAAGTGTAAAACAAATTAAAGAAAACCCTTTGGTATATAGTGACCAATAACATATCAGCAATTTAATACTACAAGAACAGTTTGTTCTTAGTGTTTTTCTTTATTTCCATTGAATAGTCATTCATCCATGAAACTTATCATCCCAAAACAATTTGCACCATCTTTTGCTATTCCTTTACATGTTCCTGATGAACTGTTTTAGAAAATACTGAGTCATTTTCAAGTTCCTTGAATTCATTTTATGTGTTTTATTTATCTTTCTATTTTCGGTTAAAAACGAAAATTTTCTCTTCATTACTCAACTGTTCTTGCATGAAAAGTAACTTGTAACTAGAGCTAGAGTATATCTGGTGTTTTATCAGAACTGATTTGTCAACACACATTCATAGTGGCATGACGAAGAAGAAAGTGACGTTTAACTTGCAAAATAATATAGTGTTTCGTTTTTTACGCATGCTCCATCGTTAAGTTAGCGGCTCCATCATAAGTTTGTGCTCTTAATCCTGAGACTGTAAAAGGTGTAGAGTCAGTACATCAAGTATGGTCGAGGATATTGTTTCACCAGATGTATTGGAAACACTGTACAAACCAAGAAATTACTCGTGGACGTCAAGGAAGGTTCTCATCGACGTATCGTACGCATATTGCTTCCCATTCGGCAATCAAAACATCTTTAATGCCATTAACCATTAATGCAAAGATTTTACTTTGCTGCACTTCGTGTGCTGTGTTGCTCAGCATTTGATGGCTGAACGTCTCCATTATTTCATTCAGCCTGGGGTGATGTGAATGTGCTTTTTTTAACAAGTAGGTTCTTCCTCCAGGAGCTTCATTAACTGCAGGAAGTTCCCCACCGTATCAGTATGTCCACGTAATGCTAAATCTTGACGCAGTAAGAAACGTAAACTGAATTTTTCGCTAGATCTCTTTTGCATTCTTCTTGCTGCTTCATTTTTCCATCATGTAGCTAGACAATCACTGAGTTACATCAAGTAAACCTTCTGGAGATGTATCGAATCTGTGGAGAGGGAGGATTAGTGTTCGTTGAATCTCTTGTTTTGCTTTTTTTCCAGTTGCAAAACCGGTGGATATGAAGGAATACTCCACTGGCCTCTCCACTTCCCCGGTAAAAGACCCTATTTTTACGCCTTGGCACAAAGAAAGCATATGACTTTTTTGAATTTGATTGTCGAAGTGCAGCCATGGAAACTTATCAAACCACTTGCCCTAGAAGTTGATATTTTGAGATTTTGCTTTCTGTCGTGGTATTAGATGACCGTCTGGATGATATGAGCCCTGTTGTAAAATCAAAGCTCAAACTAAAGGGAGCGGAGAGGGGCGATGAAAGGCGCGTCTGTATCCGAGCGGCCCGAACCTGTCGTTAACTGTACACTAAATATACACTATGGTCAGCACCTTCGCCGGCTAAGGAGAGTAAGGCGTTCGACAATAAAACCAATTTGACATGCATAAGAACAAATAGCGTAGGAAAACCGCACAATATACACATAAGATTGACGCAGCTACAAGTTGCAAATCGCCCGCCAGATCTAGATTACAGGAGTATCGCTTGGGAGAATATTATTTTCGAATTTCACGCTCTTCAATCTGTTGTGGATGAAAATTTTACTTATCTTCCACCTACGTACAAGACGTACGTAGATTCTGTGATAGTGCTTGCAAGCCTTGCATGTATACTTAGGCCTTCTGACTGATACTTACAAACTATCGCTTAGATCGAAAAGCTTATAAGAACGCCTATATTAAAGATGTACATTTCGGCTATTGAAAATTCTACATCTAGGCCTAATTATGTAAATCGATTGGTAAGAACACGAGAATCACAAGAACAAACACACAATTTGTAGGCCTGTAATGCAAAAAACACCACAGACTCAGTTATATGGGGGATGATTGTACACACATCCCCACCTGAAATGAAGGGGATGTATCCCCATCCCCAGGATCTACCGCCCTGAAAGAATATAATAAGCAGATATTTCTTCATAATAAATTACACCATCCAGAACGAGTTAAAGTGGAAACAATAATTTGATAATTAAAGACACAAATCGAAATAATTCCACTCAGAATGCCATTCAAACAGCGCAAAATGATTTTAATACATTACTACTGTGAAACTGATACACCGAATATTACAGTGCCAGCGTTTCGAAACCACAGAAAACAATAACTCTGCAACAACAGCAACAAACATACGCAAATATCCGCAATGAACATTCCTTCAATAACAA
Organism: Tachypleus tridentatus; assembly: GCF_004210375.1. Classification (NCBI taxonomy): domain Eukaryota; kingdom Metazoa; phylum Arthropoda; class Merostomata; order Xiphosura; family Limulidae; genus Tachypleus; species Tachypleus tridentatus. The sequence goes on along the minus strand of NC_134826.1, from coordinate 125,524,845 downwards.
CGTAATCACAACCGAGATTCGTAAACTCATTAAACAGTATCAACTGACAACCAACATAACATAAAAAACAGATAAAACATGAAACGCCACAGAAAACGCCGTGGAACAAACGTGTCACGCGAAAAACTTCGTTTATCAAATCTTTGTAATATATGTGGAGACGCATATATAAGAGAAGCTGGAAGTACTTTAGACACACGTGTCTCACAACACATCAGTATGTTACACACGGATGACCAACACAAATTCACTTCAACAGAAACAATTGTTGTACAGACAGGGAACACAAAAAACACAGAAAACCAA